>NC_141019.1:6298838-6366338 GCF_052327205.1 Somniosus microcephalus
CTCCACTCCCCTCCTCCTCCTCCCCTCCTCTCCTGCTCCTTCTCCACTCCCCCCCTCTCCTCTCTCCTCCTCTCTGCTCCTCCTCCACTCCCCTCCTCCTCTCTCCCTCCTCTCCTGCTCCTCCTCCACTCCCCTCCTCCTCCACTCCCCTCCTCCTCTCCCCCTCCTCTCCTGCTCCTCCTCCACTCCCCTCCTCCTCTCCCCTCCTCTCCTGCTCCTCCTCCACTCCCCTCCTCCTCTCTCCTCCTCTCCTGCTCCTCCTCCACTCCCCACCTCCTCTCCCCTCCTCTCCTCCTCCTCCACTCCCCTCCTCCTCTCTCCTCCTCTCCTGCTCCTCCTCCACTCCCCTCCTCCTCTCCCCTCCTCTCCTGCTCCTCCTCCACTCCCCTCCTCCTCTCTCCTCCTCTCCTGCTCCTCCTCCACTCCCCACCTCCTCTCCCCTCCTCTCCTCCTCCTCCACTCCCCTCCTCCTCTCTCCTCCTCTCCTGCTCCTCCTCCACTCCCCTCCTCCTCTCCCCTCCTCTCCTGCTCCTCCTCCACTCCTCCTCCTCTCTCCTCCTCTCTCCTGCTCCTCCTCCACTCCCCTCCTCCTCTCCCCTCCTCTCCTCCTCCTCCACTCCTCCTCCTCTCCTCCTCTCCTGCTCCTCCTCCCTCCCTCCTCCTCTCCCTCCTCTCTCTCCTCCTCCCCTCCTCCTCCCCTCCTCCTCTCTCCTCCTCTCCTCTCCTCCTCCTCCCCTCCTCCTCTCTCCTCCTCCTCCTCTCCCTCCTCTCTCCCCTCCTCCCTCCCTCCCTCTCCCCTCCTCTCCTCCTCCTCCCCTCTCCTCTCCCCTCCTCTCCTCCTCCTCCACTCCTCCTCCTCTCCTCTCCTCCTCCTCCACTCCCTCCTCCTCTCCCCTCCTCTCCTGCTCCTCCTCCACTCCCCTCCTCCTCTCTCCTCCTCTCCTGCTCCTCCTCCACTCCCCTCCTCCTCTCCCCTCCTCTCCTACTCCTCCTCCACTCCCCTCCTCCTCTCCCCTCCTCTCCTGCTCCTCCTCCACTCCCCTCCTCCTCTCTCCTCCTCTCCTGCTCCTCCTCCACTCCCCTCTCCTCTCCTCCTCTCCTGCTCCTCCTCCACTCCCCTCCCTCCTCTCTCCTCCTCTCCTGCTCCTCCTCCACCCCCCTCCTCCTCTCCCCTCCTCTCCTGCTCCTCCTCCACTCCCCTCCTCCTCTCCTCATCCTCCTCCTCCACGCCCCTCCTCCACTCCCCTCCTCCTCTCCTCCTCCCCCTCCTCCTCCTCCCTCTTCTGGCAGCTGTTCCTGCTCTCGCTTGTCTTCCTAGATTCCCCTCCTCCTGCAGCCCCCCGAAGGAAGCCCTATGAAACCACCCACGACTGCAGCCATCTATTCCTGCGGCAGACAACATCAGTGCAACACCAGGAAAATCTACTTCCCCGCCGTCAGAATGAACTTTCCCGAACCGGATAACAGACCAAAAAAACATCCAGAAATTAACCAGTAGCCTGAATGAGGAATCAGTAACTAACCTGTAAGTTCTGCATGATCCCTTTAATTAGCGCTGGTGAAGGGTCCTTGCTGCCAGTTAGCGCCGTGAGTCACCGGGCAAATGCCGCATGTGGCGAGGCAGGTGCTGCCCACCCTAATTTGCGCCAGCTAGTCAGCGTGTTCCGTGGGCCTGCGGTCTGCTCTGGACACCTATGGAGACGCCTGATCCAATATGGCGGGCGGCGCACTACCGGCTCGCACTGAGACTGCGCTTCCTGCCTGCCATATCATGTGCTGAACGGGCATAGTGCAATCCAATTTCTGAGCCCGTGTTTCTGCTACACTAATTCGATGATGGGTGAGACGGGGCTGCCAGATACTTGATTATCCATCCTACCAATGACAGGTCACCCCTTCCAACCTCTCCCTTTCAGTGTTCATTTTCCTATCTCATACCTTGGGATGTTCTTTACATTAAAGGAGTGATAGCAATGCAAGTTGTTGTTGCTGTCATAATGTCCCCTTCTACTTGTTGCTAGAGGTATTGACCCGCTTAGTGTTTCATGGTTGAAACCCTCTGTGTCAAGAGGTGGCTATTTAAAGGCATCTGGCTTTATTGGTGAAACACTTGAATGTCGCCAATGTTTTTACAGTGACACCTGATTTTGAGAGTGTTTTCTCAACCAGTGTCGGGATGTGGGTGACACTGGCCATGCCCAGTTGCCCTGAAAAGGTGATGGCCAGCATTCTCCTTGAACCAGTGGTGGCGATGACGCTCCCACGATGGAGTTAGGTTATGGAATTCCAGGATGTTGGCCCAATGACGATGAAGGAATGATGAATTAAGGTGGGAGTATGATTGGGAGGGGATAGTGGTCGAAGTCACGGGGCTGGCAGGTACTGCTGAACTATTGGTGATTTGCTACAGTGGATCCTCTGGATTGTACATAAGAAAGACTTGCATTTCTATAGCGCCTTTCACAACCTCAGGATGTCCCAAAGCACGTTACAGCCAATGAGGTACTTTTTGAAGTGTAGTCACTGTTGTAATATAGGAAACGCAGCAACCAATTTGCGCACAGCAAGCTCCCACAAACAGCAATGTGACAATGATCAGTTAATCTGTTTTAGTGATAAATATTGGCCAGGACTCCGGGGAGAACTCCCCTGCTCTTTTTCGAAATAGTGCCGTGGGATCTTTTCCATCCACCTGAGACGGCACCTCCGACAATACAGCACTCCCTCAGTACTGCACTGGAGTGTCAGCCTAGATATTTGTGCTCAAATCTCTGGAGTGGGGCTTGAACCCACAATCTTCTGACTCAGAGGCGAGGGTGCCGGCCACTGAGCCACAGCTGACACAAGTGACGCATATTAAATGTCACCTTAATATAGTTGGTTCTGATGTCTGCATTTAGGAAGTGAATTGGGCTAAACGAGAGGTAAAGAGAGAAAGAGAGTGGTAGAGGGGGAGAGAGAGAGAGGGGAGAGCGAGATGGGAGAGAGAGATAGGAGAGAGAGATGAGAGAGAGAGTGCAAAGAGATAGGAGAGAGAGAGAAAGAGAGAGATGGGAGAGAGAGGGGGAGAGATGTGGGAGAGAGAAGTAATTCGGAAGGCAAATGGAATGTTGGCCTTTATTGCAAAGGGACTGGAGTATAAAAGTAGGGAAGTCCTGTTACAACTGTACGGGGCATTGGTGAGACCACACCTGGAGTACTGCGTACAGTTTTGGTCTCCTTATTTAAGGAGGGATATACTTGCTTTGGAGGCAGTTCAGAGAAGGTTCACGAGGTTGATTCCTGAGATGAAAGGGTTGTCTTATTAAGAAAGGTTGAGCAGGTTGGGCCTATACTCATTGGAGTTTAGAAGAATGAGAGGGGATCTTATTGAAACATATAAGATTCTGAAGGGGCTTGACAGGGTAGATGCAGAGAGGATGTTTCCCTTCGTGGGGGAATCTAGAACTCGGGGGCATAATTTCAGAATAAGGGGGCACCCTTTTAAATCGGAAATGAGGAGGAATTTCTTCTCTGAGGGTCGTGAATCTTTGGAATTCTCTTCCCCAGAGAGCTGTGCAGGCTGGGTCATTGAATATATTTAAGGTGGAGATAGACAGATATTTGAAAGGTAAGGGAGTCGAGGGTTATGGGGAGCGGGCAGGGAAGTGGGGTTGAGGCCAAGATCAGATCAGCCATGATCTTATTGAATGGCGGAGCAGGCTCGAGGGACCAAATGACCGACTCCTGCTCCTATGTCTTATGTTCTTATGTATGAGAGAGAGAGAGTGGAGAGAGATGGGAGAGTGGTGGGGAGGGGGGGGCAGAAAGTGGGATAGGAACATAGAGAAAGAATAAGAATAGGAGACTGAAAGAACAGGCTTCGGGGGAGGGGAAGGATGAGGGACAAAGGAAGATGGACGCCTTGAATGACCCCCACCGTTGATGTTTATGAGGGGTATTGCTATGTATGCTGAGTATTGGTTTGTTTGTTGTTGTGTATGTAACCTGTTCCACCTTAAGAGAGCTTAAGCCTGTTCCACCTTAAGAGATGTACTACTTTCTCAGGCTGCTGTAGACGTAATACCGGGGGTGAACACACCGGTATATAAGCACTGTGCAGTAATCTTGTATTCAGTATAGTCCCTACCTCCAACCAGTAAAGACCTGTTTTTATTGTTACTCATTAGTCTGTGTTTTAATTAACTAAATAATTCACAGACTTAACATTTGTGTCTGAAGGATCTCTCTTTTTTATGTAGGGGACATTCATTATTGCATAATCACACGCAGCTCATTCATTGGGGGGAATTTTAACCCCCAAAAACAGGTGGATTGGGGTCGGATGAGATGTTAAAATGTTAAAAATCTGAATCCCGAACCCAAGCTGGCCACTTCCGGTTGTGGGTTGGTAATTTAAATATTATAATGAGGCTGCATACCTCACAGCTCACCACCATTTTAAATTTAACCCTGGCTGGCCGAGTTTTCCGGGCCTCAGGAAACCCGGCGGCTAAAGGGAGGCTAGAACTGCAGGATCCAGGAGTTAAGTGTCTTTCCACTTATCTGCTGGATCCAGTTAACCTGCTTCACCAACCCCACGCGATCAGACACCCCTCCCCGACCCTTCTGATCTCCCCCCACCTTCTGATCTCCCCCGCCAACCCTACCGCTCTCCCTCGACTCTTCTGATCTCCCCCTGACCCTTCCGATCTCCTCCATGAGGCCTCCGATCTCCCCTGACCCCAGCCGCCGATCTTCCCTCTTGCCTGAAATCAGCCACCGCACCTCCCCCCACCCCCCACTGGCTCCAGCCTCCAATCTGCCTTCTGGCTTCCGATCTTCCCCTGCCCCCCACTCCGGCCTTTCCGAGCCCTCTCTCCCTCCTCTCCACTCCCCGGCTGTGGCCTGGTGCCGCGGGCTTGGCTGCCCGACAGCCAGCCTCCCTCTCAATCTGGCTGGCTACAGCCAGGAAGTGGAGACAAAAAAAGTGCTAATCGGGGAGTGCCGTTAAATTCGGTAGGACCTTCGGGAAACCTGTTCTTCCGGGTTTCCCGATCGCAAAGCAGCTCCCCGCTCCCTCCCCGCCTCCGGTCAATATCCAGCCGGTTGGTTTTTGACACCTGGATCTGGCCCCCAGCTTCAAGAGACTGGACACTCTGCAGCCCAGGGTAGCGGAGATAACTCGGTGTGCCCACACTGCCGGTGGGCCTTCGCCTATGATTTTGTGCGCCAGGACATCTGATTCACCAGCAGCTCAGACTCGTAAAGCCAACCCCAGCATCTGCGCCCTGCACGAGCTCAGCTGAAAAGAACGTTACTGCACGAACGAGCCAGTGGCACACTTGAAACGACTTTATTAGCATGAGCGTCCATTGAAAGGCTAAAATGCACATAGCAGAGAGCGTAGGAAACAATTGGCCGTAGCAGGGAACGAGCGGGATGGGCCGAATGGCCTTGCGTTGCGTGTTCCAACAGTGGATGCTTTTTAAAAAATTGTTTTCATCGTCATGGTCAAGCAGCTGAAAAGGTGGCGAGGAATGGCACCCTTCATCTGAGGGGGAGCTGACCCAAGGGCCCACTTAAGTGCAGCCACATTCCTCAACAGTCATGTCTGGGATGTCCTTTTTGATTATGCGACCCTTCTCGTCAAAGTACAACATAGACAGTCGGCTCTTTCGGGTCGGAATGCAGCATGAATTCACGGCCATTGCGGGATGGAAGCCATTCAGTTTGTGCAGGTTGGTCACGATGCTGTGAAAGGATGACGCAAAATCCGGCGCGCCGGCCATGTGGGGAGCACAGTTACCCAGGCAGTAGTTTGCATAGTAGCCGTTGGGCATTATGATCCAGTCGTCCCAGCCAATGTCACGGAAGTTCACAAAGTATGTCTTCCTGCAGCAGAAGTTCAGCTTCTCCATGCATTCTATTCCCCGCTTGCGGACATGGGAGCTTTCCTGTGAGACCCTGATCTGCGAGACCAGAAAGGCCTTCTGGGCTTTGCTGTTGACATCGAGAAGCATCGACACTCCGTTGGCATCAGTGCAGCCGCTGCACTCGAGCTCAAAATCGAACTGCTTATCGCCTCGGTTGGAGAAACTCTGGACGGCTTGCGTCACCGGGAAGGTGTGCCATCTGCTGCGCTTGACATTGAACTGGTTGTCGCTGATCAGTGTGTGGTTGGCATCCCCTGGACCTTTCAGAAGTATTTTCAAAGTAACTTTTTGCCTCCTCCTGTTAGAGGTGGAAGGAAATAGCTTGAGGTACAGCCACAGGTTTGCTTGTTGAATGAAAGCAAGAGTGCTCTGGGCAGGCTCGTCCCAAAGGAGAAAGTTTAGCCTGATTTTGGAAGGGTTTGTGTGGACTACGAAAGAAAAGAGACAATCTATTTAGTGGTCAGGAAAAGGAGGAGCAAAAAAAAGCAACCGAACAGAAACTACAATATTTAAAAAAAATGTTTTTTCATTGCAATGAGTTGGAAGCAATTCCACGCACTGAAGCTCCTCGAGTGTGGTTGCAATTCCACCCATCTAGGCGAGTCTATCACACCCCTGACTTAATGGAGAGGCTTTGAGAGGTCAAGAGATGAGCCACTCCTCTCAGAGTACCCAGCCTCTGCCCTGCCCACGGTGTTGATACGGCCGGTCAGTGGTGACCCTCAGGGTTTCGATGGTGGCGGGAACTTGGCAATGGTGGTGTGAGGTTGAAGGTCAAGGGGAGGTGCTTGTGCTTTCTCTTGTTTGAGATGGTCATTACTTGGCATCTACACTGACAGGATGAAGAAGCCATTAAGAAACAGGAATTGGTGGGATGATTTCCTCCAGTCACTACCTGCAGTGATATTGTAAACAAATGCAAATCACAATTTCCCTCGAAATACTGAGCAGAGGAAATGACCCCGCTCTTGTTTCTGATATCACAACACATGGTGACACAAGGAACTCAGCCCACCGGCTCAAGGCTGTGTTTTGGTCAAGGTGAAACCTCCCAGCCATTTAGAAAGGGTTATAGAAGTGGCTCTGAGTCAGAAGGTCGTGGGCTCAAGTCCCACTCCAGAGACTGGAGCACATAATCCAGGCTGACACTCCCAGTGCAGTGCTGAGGGAGTGCTGCACTGTCAGAGGTGCTGTCTTTAGAATGAGACGTTAAACCGAGGCCCCGTCTGCTCTCTCAGGTGGACGTAAAAGATCCCATTGCACTATTTTGAAGAAGAGCAGGGGGGTGTCCTGGGCCAATATTTATCCTTCAACCAACATCACTAAAACAGATGATCTGGTCATTTATCTCATTGTTGTTTGTGGGAGCTTGCTGTGTGCAATTTGGCTGCCGCGTTTCCTACATTACAACAGTGACTACAGTTCAAAAGTACTGCATTGGCTGTAAAGTGCTTTGGGATGTCCGGTGGTCGTGAAAGGCGCTATAGAAATGCAAGACTTTCTTTTCTATAAGGGTAGAAGTTCCAATTGCCAAAGTTCATTTCCAAGCTGTTGACACACTCATCTGTGCATTATTTTTAGACAGGCATTAAACTGTTTTCCTTAAATGGGCTAACACCTGCATCAAGATAGCACTGACAGAAATGTTGAGCTAGAAATTCGTTATAGCCAAGAAATGGGCAGTGTTTAGACTAAAAAAGGTTAATCTGCGCCACTTGAAAATCATCTACGATACACGCAAAATTCGTGCTCACTCATTAAAATGATTGCAGTCATGATTCTAGTCTAAAAACCCAAGCTCATTGGCGTTACACTGAAATGCTGGACCAATATCGGGGGCAGTCTAAACGCAAGTAATGATTGCCACAGGCTTTTTCCACTACTTAAAGGGGAGGTTCATTGATGCTGCAGCACCTCATTCTTAGGATTGTTGGGTGTGTAGCTGCCCCAACAACCATAAGAAGAAGGTCAAGGAGAAGGAAGAGTTGATAACAAATCCTGATGGCAGATCGCCGCTCCAGGGAGAGAGCCTGGAGGTTCTCCGATGAAGTTCTGGAGGCGTTGGTTTTAGCGGTGGAGAGAAGGCGGGCGGTCCTGTACCTGCCAACTGGCAGGAGGCCCTCGCAACAAGTCTGCCGCACTATGTGGAGGGAGGAGGCACATCATGCCACGGCAGCACTGTGATCCCCAGGACCCACACCCAGTGCAGGAAGAAGTTTAACGAGCTCACACGAGTGGTCAGGGCGAGTGAAGGCTTCAACAAATGCTACATACCACCATCTGTACCACAAGCTTCACACACTGCTCAATGCACCACACCCCCAGCACTCACCCACCAACAATCTCTACCTACCAACACTCACACTCACACCTTGCACACAATGATAGCTATTCAACTCTGGCAGGCACAACATTGCACTACACTCACTCACACACTTCCCTTTCTCTTGCAGGCCAAAGTGGTGCATAATCGGTGGGGGCAGGAGCGGACGGGGAGGGGGGGGTGTCGGAGTGGCAGAGGGCGGGGAGCCCAGATTGAAGAGCTTAGCCAGCTGGAGACGAGAGTGCTGCAGATCACTGGGCGCCAGGCGATGTTGACCCCCTTGGGGACAACAATGGTATGTTTATTCCTAATCCTTCTTCTCACATCCCACTTCCCCCTCAGCCCACAATCTTTTCTCACTGTATGCATGCATTGCTGGCTTCCCCACCCCCTCCCCTCACCATATTCCGACTCTTGTGTCTTTGTGCTTTCAGATAATCAGCAAGCACCCGAGCAGCCTGGTCCCGAGGGCACCATAGAGAGCGAGGGAGGGGAGAAGAAGAGGAGGAAGAACACTGCATCTCTCACTCGCAGACACCAGCTCAGATACTGGCACTACGCGGTCTTTAGAGCCTAGTGTAGAAGTGGGATCTGCACAGGGTGAGGCACCGGGGACGAGTGGGCTGCAGCAAGGCCAGGGGGAAAGGGTAGCTCGGGGGCCAGCTCCCCGGAGGGCGAGTTCGCGTGCAAGTTCTGCTGCACAGGACTCAGATGAGGACCTCGATGGGGAGTCTGCCTCCAACATTGCACGGGGCTCTGCGCAGAGCACGTAGCCTAGGATTTCCAGTCTGGAAATGATGGTACACACCCAAAGAGACCGTGTCGACCCAGATGTGATGGCGCGCATGATGGGTGATGTCGCAGCTTCCAATGCAGCGCAGGTGGAAGCGACCCAACATCTTAGTGCTGCAGCGGAAGCTCAGACCGCTCTCGTGCAGTCCCAGCCACCGTGGCTGGGTCTACCACTGTCGACTGGGGCTTTCATGGTGTCACAGCAGGACAGCAATCTGTGCTGCCCTCTCGCACGATGACAGCGTTCCTGCTCCCACCACTGCCACTCCGCCATTGCCCTAGTCGCTGCCTGTCATCCAGCCAGCCCAGACTGCTGCCGCTCCTGCTGAGGTGGTGCAGTCTACAGCCGGGCCTTCCAGGTGCAGAGCTGGTCGAGGTCGTCCTGCAAGACCATCTGAAGTCTCCCCGCACGGACACTCAGCAGCCTTCCACCAGCCCTGCTGCAGCCACTGGGGGAGCACTGCGTAGGAGCACGAGAGTAGGAAAAGGCACACAAATGACAGGCACTAAGGTATTGCACAAGGGTGATTAGTTAATAGTATTCATGTAATATGTGGGATATGTTTATAGATAAATTTATTAATTGTGTTTGGAATCTTTAGCGGTGACTCTCATTTCAGCTTTGCGCCCAGGAGGACGCTGTGATATGGCAAGAAACAGGGATTGTATGATGGGGATGTGGTGAGCTACGGGGATCTGGGGTTTCATTCATGTGAATCGGAGTCTGATGAGCTGGTCACGGACAGCCCGTCCGGAAGGCCGATTGTCTCGCTGCCTCCTCGTCCTCTTCCTCCTCGTCCTCTTCCTCCTCGTCCTCTTCCTCTTCCTCCTCGTCCTCTTCCTCCTCGTCCTCTTCCTTCTCTCCCTCTTGCTCCTCCTGAGGTGGTCCTGCAATCCCTGGTGGAAAGGGTTGTGCCCTCATAATGGCCAAGTTGTTCAGCATGCAGCAGACCACCACGAAATGGGAAACCCACTCAGCCAAGTACTGGAGGGCTCCTCCCGAGCAGTCAAGGCAGCGGAACCGTTGGCTGATGGTCTGCTCGATGATGGTCCTGGTGATAGCATGGCTCTCATTATATGAGTGCTGGGCAGGAGTGTTGGGGTTGCGGAGGGGAGTCATGAGCCAGGTGGAGAGCGGCTAGCCGCTGTCTCCGAGCAGCCAGCCACGAGCTTGGCGTGGTGGCTGGAAGAGTGCTGGCACAGGATGAAGGCATCGTGGCTGCTGCCAGGATATCGGGCTTTCACATTGAGGATTCGCTGTCTGTGGTCACACACCAACTGCACATTAAGTGAGTGGTAGCCTTTGCGGTTACGGAAGATCTCAGGACTGTTATGCAGTGCCCGCAAAGCCACGTGGGTGCAGTCGATGGCGCCCTAGACCATGGAGAAACCCGCTATCCTGACAAAGCCACGTGCACGCTCGTCCTGCTTCTCTCTGGTGATAGGGAAGGAAATGTAGTCCCTTCTCCTGCTGTAGAGAGCCTTTGTGACCTCAGCGCTGAGCGGCGTTTTAGCGCCATCTCGTGTCGCTAACATGTGGCGCTAAACACACAAGTTTCTTCCCCGTTGTTTTTTATTTCATTCTCAGCATATGGATGTCACCAGCAAGGCCAGCATTTATTGCCCATCCCTAATTGCCCTTGAGAAGGTGGTGGTGAGCTGCCTTCTTGAACCGTTGCAGTCCGTGTGGTGAAGGTACTCCCACAGTGCTGTTAGGGAGGGAGTTCCAGGATTTTGACCCAGCGACGATGAAGGATCGGCCAATATATTTCCAAGTCAGGATGGTGTGTGACTTAGAGGGGAACTTGGAGGTGGTGGTGTTCCCATGCACCTGCTGCCCTTGTCCTTCTAGGTGGGAGAGGTCGCGGGTTTGGGAGTTAGCGCAAAATGGACAATAGCGAATCAGGCGGCCTGTAAAATGGGCTTGTCTTCTCTTTAACTCTGTTCGGTTTTGGTGGTTTCCTGCAATATGGGCCTCAGCCCTTCACTTCTGCATTCCAATCAAAAATAAAAGACATCTGTCATGGTCAGTAAAGCTAAACTTTTGCAAGAGGACCTGGGTCAGAAGCAATGTTTCTAGAATCCTAAAGGAAGATAGTGAAGAGAAACTGAGCCTCTGGTTCATATATTGAGTATCTGTGCATGCTCTGCATGAGAACGAGAGCATAGCAAATATTGGGAATGATTTGGAGTGGGGTATAAATTGGGCGGCATTGATCACACTTGAAGTCAGGCCTAATTTAAATGACTTGGCGAGCTGTCAGCATGAAATGTTCTCCTTATAGGCTGCTCACTGACTAGAAAGGCAGCAAATCCAGCGAGGCAGCCGTCACTTAAAGACCTGCAGTAGCACCTTAAAGGGGAGGTGCTTTTTACGGTAGTGGACAGCGAGCAGCAGGATTGTGCGGTAGCAGGCAAAATGGCTTCCAACAGGGCCCCAAGGTTCTCTGATACAGTGGTAGAGGTGCTGATTGAAGACACGACAAGGAAGAAGGAGGTCTGCTCCCCAACGGATAGGCAAATCAGTCAACAAGCATGGAGTGAGCTGGCCGACAATATCAATGCCTCCAGCATTGTCTCCAGGATCTGGCTGCAGTGCAGAAAAAATAATAATAATCTGACCAGGACTATCAAGGTAAGACTCCCCTTCACATCGCTCATACTCTCTGCACAGCCCGTTAAGGACCCTATCTTTACCCCAGCACCATCAATCACTCTCTTCCTCGCTCCCCATGGCTCTCAAGTCAGCAGGGAAGGCTTCACTGCACCTCCTTTCTGCTTACGTTCACGCTCTCAAGATTCAAGATTCTTTATTTGCCATATGTAACTAGTACAATGGAATGCTTACTCCCCAATCACTCCCACAATAAAGCTGTGGGAGCTCACAGAGACACGTCAGCTATTTTTACAGCGCCGTGACTCAAAAGATACTAACGCCCTCACAACTACTTCTCCCTCTTGGCCATACTTGCTGCTTCTTCCCGTCTCCATCGAAACATAGAAACATAGAAGATAGGAGCAGGAGTAGGCCATTCGGCCCCTCGAGCCTGCTCCGCCATTCAATGAGATCATGGCTGATCATCCAAACTCAGTACCCAGCACGGTGGCATAGTGGTTAGCACTGTTGCCTCACAGCGCCAGGACCCGGGTTCAAATCCAGCCTCGGGTGACTGTCTGTGTGGAGTTTGCACATTCTCCCCGTGTTTGCGTGGGTTTCCTCCGGGTGCTCCGATTTCCTCCCACAGTCCAAAGATGTGCGGGTTAGGTTGATTAGCCATGATAAAAAGTGGCCCTTAGTGTTAGGGGGGATTAAATACGTGGGGTTACGGGGATAGGGCTTGGGTGGGATGGCTGTTGGTGTAGGGATTGGGTGCTAGGGTTTGGATGATCAGCCATGATCTCGTTGAATGGCGGAGCAGGCTCGAAGGGCCGAATGGCCTACTCCTGCTCCTATCTTCTATGTTTCTCCCTTGATCCCTTT
The DNA here is from genome assembly GCF_052327205.1 of Somniosus microcephalus. Lineage (NCBI taxonomy): Eukaryota > Metazoa > Chordata > Chondrichthyes > Squaliformes > Somniosidae > Somniosus > Somniosus microcephalus. The sequence goes on from NC_141019.1 coordinate 6,311,350, forward strand.
AGCCTTAAGAAATATATCCAACTCCTTCTTGAATATATTTAATGAATTGGCCTCAACTGCCTTGTGTGGTAGAGAATTCCACAGGTTCACCACTCTCTGGGTGAAGAAATTCCTCCTCATCTCTGTCCTAAATGGCTTACCCCTTATCCTTAGACTGTGACCCCTGGTTCTGGACTCCCCCGCCATCGGGAACATCCTTCCTGCGTCTAGTCCTGTTAGAATTTTATAAGTTTCAATGAGATCCCCCCTCATTCTTCTAAACTCCAGCGAATATAAGCCCAATCGACCCAATCTCTCTTCATACGTCATTCCTGCCATCCCAGGTATCAGCCTGGTGAATCTTCGCTGCACTCCCTCCATGGCAAGAACATCCTTCCTCAGATAAGGCGACCAAAACTGCACACAATACTCAAGGTGTGGTCTCACCAAGGCCCTGTACAACTGCACAGAATGCTAAGCTGCCTCATAAATGTTGAAAGCCCTTGAACTGGGCACGGATTAACCCACTTCCACTCTTCCTGCAGGAGAAGCTGGCCACACAACCGAAGGGAGCCAACCAGCACAGGAGGCGGTCCTGTCACTCTACAGACACTGACACCAATGGAATTGGCTACTGTCGACAGCCTGGCCATCTCCAATTCTCCATGTCCTTCTTCTGTCTTGGACAGGCTGGGAGACTGAATGGATAAAGGCTTAATCAGGTCAGTCTACTCACCAGCATGGCATGTGGAAGGCAGCTGTGGAAGAGAACACTTAAGACAGACACTAGGGGCTCAGACCAGGGTGATAATGAGTGTGTAGCTATTTCTGTAAGCCAATACAGTAAAATGATAATCCTTTTTGAAACCTTTGTTACTGACGTGAACATCAATGCTGCTCGTTCAGCAGATGCAGTTTATTCGAGGGTAGAAGGACTGGGAGAGTCGTTGGACATGTCTGTTAATGCAGGGGAGCTGGGATTGGTCAGCTGAGGCACTCTTCAATGAGCTGCTGCCGAAGAGCTCTCTGTTGGAGCCCTTCCATTTCCTCGCCATCCTCTCTATCATCAGTGTCCTCTTCCTCATGATGAGGAAGGTCCTCCTCCAATGTGTTGACTTCATTGCAGAGCCAAGTGATGCAGCATAGAGCAAACCACTATCACACAGGACACTCTTTGTGGGCTGCATTGCAGGAAGCCACCAGACCTGTGCAGGCATCAGAACTGTTGCTTGAGGACCCCCAATGTCTGCTCGATGAGGGCCCGAGTTGACGCATGGACCCGATGGTTGTGCAGTTTGGCTGCTGACTGTGGGGTTCTGAGTGGAGTCATAAGAACATAAGAACAGAAGAAATAGGAGCAGGAGTCGGCCATTCGGCCCTTCGAGCCTGCTCCGCCATTCAATGAGATCATGGCTGATCTTCTGCCTCAACTCCATTCACCGGCCCTATCGCCATATCCCTTGATGCCCTTACTAGTCAGAAATCTATCGACTTCTGTTTTGAATATACCCAATGACTGAGCCTCCACAGCCCTCTGGGGTAGAGAATTCCAAAGATTCACCACCCTCTGTGTGAAGAAATTTCTCCTCATCTCAGTCCTGAATGGCCGACCCTTTATCCTGAGGCTGTGGCCTCTGGTTCTAGACTCCCCAGCCAAGGGAAACATTCTCCCAGCATCCACCCTATCAAGCCCTGTAATAATTTTGTATGCTTCAATGAGATCCCCTCTTATTCTTCTGAATTCAAGAGAATACAGGCCTAGTTTACTCAATCTCTTCTCATACGACAGTCCCGCCATCCCAGGAATCAATCTCGTCATGAGTCAAGTGTGCAGAGGAGAGCGTTTGTCCTCAAGCAGCCAGCCTCTCGCTTGCTGTGCACAGGCAAAGAGTGGGGGGTGGGCGGATGGAGCATTGGCGCAATATAAATGCGTCATGGCAGCTGCCAGAAACACGGGTACAGACTTGCATGCTGCACTGCTTTTGGCCACATATCTATCGCACATTAATGGAGCGGAAGCCCTTGCAAATCATGAAGGCAGTGGGGTCGTGTGAAGGGGCCTCCAGGACAACATGGGAGCAGTCAATGATGCCTGGACTTGGGGTAAGCCTGAAATTCGTGCAAAACCCAAAGCCCTATCCTGTTTCTTCTAGATGACCATGGAGAAAGTGATCAATGGGATCGCTGCAGGAAACAAGCTCAATACAAGTATGGACAGCAGATTCACTGATGCCCCCATGGCACCATAGATGGAACTCAAGGCATAGAAGGTCAGGGTTGCAGGGACCTTCACTGCAACAGGCAACAAGATTTGGTGGTAGCAATGCGAGCGATGATGAAAATGGTGTCAGGGTCGTAGCAATGTCATCTGACCTTGATTAGCATATATTCATGAGGCTCTTGCCCGTCACCAATGGGAGCACTGGCCATCTGGATTGAGGTCGACCTAAACATAGGAACATGCGGAAACACAGCGGTAAGTCGGCACTTCCATTCCGCCTGTCCCGCTAAATGGGACAGTTCAATGAGGAAAATTACACTCATTATCTCAACTGTAAAAGAAACGAACAAAGCCTCTGGGGGAGAAATTCATTTTTGCCCAGGAATGGGCGGTAACTTTCGAAAAGTTTGAGAATTAGCGCCAGGCACTAATGCTTCAGATTGCACACAAAATTCAGTCTCATTGCACAAAGAAAGGATTGGGGCGCGAGATCAAGTGCTAATGGCCAAGCTCAGTGGCTGGAATACTTTGAGGATGTAACGAGCAGGGTGGATAAAGAGGAACCAATAGATGTCGTGTATTTGGATTTCCAGAAGGCATGCAGCAGACCACCACGAAATGGGACACCCGCTCAGCTGAGTACTGGAGGGCTTCTCCCAAGCGGTCAAGGCAGCGGAACCATTGCTTCAGCACCCCACTGGTCTGTTCGATGATGTTCCTGGTGGCAGCATGGCTCTCATTATGTGAGCGCTGGGCAGGAGTGTTGGGGTTGCGGAGGGGAGTCATGAGCCAGGTGGAAAGCGGATAGTCCTTGTCTCCCAACAGCAAGCCGTGAGCTTGTTGTGGTGGCTGGAAAAGTGCTGGCACACCGGTCTGGCACAGGATGAAGGCATCGTGGCTGCTGCCAGGATAGCGGGTCTTGACATTGAGCATTCGCTGTCTGTGGTCACACACCAACTGCACATTAAATGAGTGGTAGTCTTTGCGGTTACAGAAGAGCTCAGGATTATTATGCGGTGCCTGAAAAACCACGTGGGTGCAGTCGATGGTGCCCTGGACCATGGGGAATCCCGCTATCCTGGCAAAGCCACATGCACGCTCGTCCTGCTTCTCTCTGGTGATGGGGAAGGAAATGTAGTCCCTCCTCCTGCTGTAGAGAGCCTCTGTGACCTCCCGGATGCAGCGATGGACGGCGAACCATGAGATGTTAGCTGTATCTCCTGTTGCAGACTTAAAGAATCCGCTGGTGAAGAAATTGAGGGCGACAGTGACCTTGCCTGCCACTGGGAGAGTTGTGGTCGCCCTGATCGCTGAGGCCCCCAGTGGTAACTCATAGCGGCGGCGCTGCCGGGGGGTCGGATTTGTCGCGCGTCGCTGGATTCGCCACGCCGAGGCGCTAGTGCATCAGCGCCCCATTAGCGCCCCCGCCAGGCGCTAACTGCACGCGCTAACCAACTGAATTTCTCCCTCTCTAAATCTCCCGAGGATACTTTATGTTACAAATCAACCCCCCGAACCCCTCGATTAGATTCCAGCCTGTAACTCTCTCCCGGGTATCCGTTATTCTTTATATAAACCACCCCGAACCCCTCGATTAGATTCCAGCCTGTAACTCACTCCCGGGTATCTGTTATTCTTTATATAAACCACCCCAAACCCCTCGATTAGATTCCAGCCTGTAACTCACTCCCGGGTATCTGTTATTCTATATATAAACCACCCCGAACCCCTCGATTAGATTCCAGCCTGTAACTCACTCCCGGGTATCTGTTATTCTACATATAAACCACCCCGAACCCCTCGATTAGATTCCAGCCTGTAACTCACTCCCGGGTATCTGTTATTCTATATATAAACCCCCCCGAACCCCTCGATTAGATTCCAGCCTGTAACTCACTCCCGGGTATCTGTTATTCTACATATAAACCACCCCGAACCCCTCGATTAGATTCCAGCCTGTAACTCACTCCCGGGTATCTGTTATTCTATATATAAACCCCCCGAACCCCTCGATTAGATTCCAGCCTGTAACTCACTCCCGGGTATCTGTTATTCTATATATAAACCCCCCCGAACCCCTCGATTAGATTCCAGCCTGTAACTCACTCCCGGGTATCTGTTATTCTATATATAAACCCCCCGAACCCCTCGATTAGATTCCAGCCTGTAACTCACACCCGGGTATCTGTTATTCTATATATAAACCCCCCGAACCCCTCGATTAGATTCCAGCCTGTAACTCACTCCGGGGTATCTGTTATTCTATATATAAACCCCCCGAACCTCTCGATTAGATTCCAGCCTGTAACTCACTCCGGGTTGTTTGTTATTCTATATATAAACCACCCCGAACCCCTCGATTAGATTCCAGCCTGTAACTCACTCCGGGTTGTTTGTTATTCTATATATAAACCACCCGAACACCTTGATTAGATTCCAGCCTGTAACTCACTCCCGGATATCTGTTATTCTATATATAAACCCCCGAACCCCTCGATTAGATTCCAGCCTGTAACTCACTCCCGGGTATCTGTTATTCTATATTTCAACCCCCGAACCCCTCGATTAGATTCCAGCCTGTAACTCACTCCCGGGTATCTGTTATTCTATATATAAACCACCCCGAACCCCTCGAATAGATTCCAGCCTGTAACTCACTCCCAGGTATCTGTTATTCTATATATAAACCACCCCGAACCCCTCGATTAGATTCCAGCCTGTAAGTCACTCCCGGGTATCTGTTATTCTGTATATAAACCTCCCCGAACCCCACGATTAGATTCCAGCCTGTAACTCACTCCCGGGTATCTGTTATTCTATATATAAACCTCCCCGAACCCCACGATTAGATTCCAGCCTGTAACTCACTCCCGGGTATCTGTTATTCTATATAAACCCCCCGAACCCCTCGATTAGATTCCAGCCTGTAACTCACTCCCGGGTACCTGTTATTCTATATATAAACCCCCCGAACCCCTCGATTAGATTCCAGTCTGTAACTCACTCCCGGGTATCTGTTATTCTATATATAAACCCCCCGAACCCCTCGATTAGATTCCAGCCTGCAACTGACTCTCAGGTATCTGTTGTTCTATATATAAACCCCCCCGAACCCCTCGATTAGATTCCAGCCTGTAACTCACTCCCGGGTATCTGTTATTCTATATATAAACCCCCCGAACCCCTCGATTAGATTCCAGCCTGTAACTCGCTCCCGGGTATCTGTTATTTCTATATACATAAACCCCCCGAACTCTTCGATTAGATTCCAGCCTGTAACTCACTCCCGGGTATCTGATATTCTATATATAAACAACCCGAACCCCTCAATTAGATTCCAGCCTGTAACTCACTCCCGGGTATCCGTTATTCTATATATAAACCCCTCGATTAGATTCAGCCTGTAACTCACTCCCGGGTATCTGTTATTCTATATATAAACCCCCCGAACGCCTTGCTTAGATTCCAGCCTGTAACTCACTCCGGGGTATCTGTTATTCCACATATAAACCCCCCGAACCCCTCGATTAGATTCCAGCCTGTAACTCACTCCCGGGTATCTGTTATTCTATATATAAACCACCAGAACCCCTCGATTGGATTCCAGCCTGTAACTCACTCCCGGGTATCTGATATTCTATATATAAACAACCCGAACCCCTCGATTAGATTCCAGCCTGTAACTCACTCCCGGGTATCCGTTATTCTATATATAAACACCTCGATTAGATTCAGCCTGTAACTCACTCCCGGGTATCTGTTATTCTATATATAAACCCCCGAACCTCTCGATTAGATCCCAGCCTGTAACTCACTCCCAGGTATCCGTTATTCTATATATAAACCCCCCCCCCCCCACCCCAACCCCTCGATTAGATTCCAGCCTGTAATTCACTCCCGGGTATCTGTTATTCTATATATAAAGCCCCCCGAACCCCTCGATTAGATTCCAGCCTGTAACGCACTCCCGGTTATCTGTTACTCTATATATAAACCTCCCTGAACCCCTCGATTAGATTCCAGCCTGTAACTCACTCCCGGGTATCTGTTATTCTAAATATAAACCCCCCCGAACCCCTCGATTAGATTCCAGCCTGTAACTCACTCCCGGGTATCTGTTATACTATATATAAACCCCCGAACCCCTCGATTAGATTCCAGCCTGTAACTCACTCCCGGGTAACTGTTATTCTATATATAAACCCCCCGAAACCCTCAATTAGATTCCAGCTTGTAACTCACTCCCGGGTATCCGTTATTCTAGATATAAACCCCCCGAATCCCTCAATTAGATTCCAGCCTGTAACTCACTCCCGGGTAGCTGTTATTCTATATATAAACCACCAGAACCCCTCGATTAGATTCCAGCGTGTAACTCACTCCCGGGTATCTGTTATTCTGTATATAAACCACCCAAACCCCTCGATTGGATTCCAGCCTGTAACTCACTCCCGGGTGTCTGTTATTCTATATATAAACCCCCCAAACCCCACGATTAGATTCCAGCCTGTAACTCACTCCCGTGTATCTGTTATTCTATATATAAATCCCCCGAACACCTGGATTAGATTCTAGCCTGTAACTCACTCCCGGGTATCTGTTATTCTATATATAAATCACCCGAACCCCTCGATTAGATTCCAGCCTGTAACTCACTCCCGGGTATCTGTTATTCTATATATAAACCACCCAAACCCCTCGATTAGATTCCAGCCTGTAACTCACTCCCGGGTATCTGTTATTCTATATATAAACCCCCAGAACCCCTCGATTAGATTCCAGCCTGTAACTCACTCCCGGGTATCTGTTATTCTATATATAAACCCCCAGAACCCCTCGATTAGATTCCAGCCTGTAACTCACTCCCGGGTATCCGTTATTCTATATATAAACCCCCCGAACCCCTCGATTAGATTCCAGCCTGTAACTCACTCCCAGGTATCCGTTATTCTATATATAAACCACCCAAACCCCTCGATTAGATTCCAGCCTGTAACTCACTCCCGGGTATCTGTTATTCTATATATAAACCCCCAGAACCCCTCGATTAGATTCCAGCCTGTAACTCACTCCCGGGTATCTGTTATTCTATATATAAACCCCCAGAACCCCTCGATTAGATTCCAGCCTGTAACTCACTCCCGGGTATCTGTTATTCTATATATAAACCCCCCGAACCCCTCGATTAGATTCCAGCCTGTAACTCACTCCCGGGTATCCGTTATTCCATATATAAACCACTATAGACCATTAGCGCCTTAGTTATTGCCCCACTTCACTCCCGGGGTTGAAAACGCCCAATTTTGCAACATTTTTCAATGGATTTCGCCGGGCGCTAACTTTTCAAAAAGTTAAAAGTGGGGCGCTACCGAATCTCGCGCCCTTTGACTAGAAATAGGTAGCAAGTTATTTACTATGACAAACCTGATTGTGCAAAGGTGATGATTTCATAGCTCTTATCTCTCAGTCCCTGGCCATGCCCGAACTTCGGAATGGTTCTTGGACTGTCGGGAGAGCTGGCCTTCATCACATTGTCTGTGTGGAATTTTCTCAGGACGGACACTTGCGTTCTCCTGAGGGTTGCATTGGCGGTTTTCGGCCTTGCCTTCATTTGCAGTTGTTTCAGGATGTAGCTCTTTATCAACTTGAGGACTTTGTCGTCCGTCCCTACCTCAAAGCTGGGGGAGCCGCAGAAACTGCAAGCTGAGTCCTCGGATAATGGCAGAGTCACAGTCCTTATCCACAGGTAAAGGAAACAGCAGAGGCTCAAAATCACCCTTCTTTTCATCCTGCTGAGAGCTGCCCTCTCCAGAAAAGCCTGCTGAACCCAGCAGGTGAGCGGTGTGGAGAAACCAGCTGCCGTTTCTAAGACATCATCTTGCAGGCCTCTTTATATCAAGTCTTCAGCTGGGCTCATTTGGCTCATCTCCTTGCCCAGGTAAGAGGAAACCAGTGCCGCCACAGATCTTAGATCATTTCAGATTAAACTATTGGCCTGTGCAGGAAGATCAGGAAAATACTGCGTGCGCCAAACCATTATGTCATCTAACTCGGGGGGGGGGGGGGGCGGAGGTCGGGGGGTCAACGGGAGGCTGGCGTGATTACATGGCTCTCTTGTTTTTTTTATCACGTCAGCAGACAGTGGTATTTCAGGGCAAAAGCCAAAAGATACTGGAACTTAAGCATGACACAACCTCTGTTATTTTGGCTCTGCAAAATGTTAGCATTTAAGCTTGACTTTGATTATTTACACTCTGGGTTTGCACATGACAAAATGGGGCTTGAAGCGAGAACTAGCCCCCACCCCCCACTCCTGCCCCTCCTCGATGATCTCATTTTGATTGCCTGTGTTAAGATTTGAAGCTCTGTTACTTTTTTCTTTTCCCGTTAAGGCACATTGTTGGCTGTTGAATAATGCACTTTGCCAGGATCCGTCAACAGACTGGGCAACCCTTCCTCCGCGGCCCTGATTGAATTTGTGAGAGAATAAACTTGGTGCCGCACCTCGAGGAGAGAGAGCCTCTTTGAAGATCTGGAAGCTCCTCCTCTACCTCAGTGGGCGAGTGCGCCAGCCACTGTGGTCATGCAGTCTCGGAAGATCTCAAGATCCATCAGTGTTTCCCACTCCTGATATCAGTTGGGGATGATGCACTGAGTGGAGTGGTCTCGCGATTGGTGCTGGGGGCCTTTAATGTTTCCGATTTACAAAAGTGACCTGGATACAGAAATCTAAATTAAGTTGTTCAAATCTCTGGATGATGCTAAACTAGAGGGACAGTAGAGAGTGATGAAGTGGTCAAAAAACTACAAAAGGATCCAGACAATATTTGCACGTGGGCAGAACTATGGCAGATGAAATTCAGTACGGGTAAGCACAAGGTCTGACACACTGGAAGAAAAATGAGGGAGATACTTTACGACCATTGTCAAGCTAGCTCGGGTTACATAGAAACATAGAAACATAGAAAAATAGGAGCAGGAGTAGGCCATTCGGCCCTTCGAGCCTGCTCCGCCAGTCAATATGATCATGGCTGATCCTCTATCTCAATACCATATTCCCGCTCTCTCCCCCATACCCCTTGATGCCTTTTATGTCGAGAAACCTATCTCCTTCTTAAATATATTCAGTGACTTGGCCTCCACAGCCTTCTGTGGTAGAGAATTCCACAGGTTCACCACCCTCTGAGTGAAAAAGAATTCTCCTCATCTCAGTCCTAAATGTCCTACCCCGTATCCTGTGACTGTGACCCCTCGTTCTAGACCCCCCAGCCAGGGGAAACATCCTCCCTGCATCCAGTCTGTCTAGCCCTGTCAGAATTTTATACGTTTCAATGAGATCCCCTCTCATTCTTCTAAACTCTAGTGAATACAGGCCTAGTTGACCCAATCTCTCCTCATACGACAGTCCTGCCATCCCAGGAATCAGTCTGGTGAACCTTCGCTGCACTCCCTTTACGGCAAGTATATCCTTTCTTAGGTAAGGAGACCAAAACTGCACACAGTACTCCCGGTGTGGTCTCACTAAGGCCCTGTATAACTGTAGTAAGACATCCTTTCTCCTGTACTCAAATCCTCTTGCAATGAAGGCCAACATACCATTTGCCTTCCTAACTGCTTGCTGCACCTGAATGTTTGCTTTCAGTGACTGGTGTACAAGGACACCCAGGTCCCTCTGTATATCAACATTTCCCAATCTTTCGCCATTTAAATAATAATCTGCCTTTCTGTTTTTCCTACCGAAGTGGATAACTTCACATTTCTTCACGTTATACTGCATCTGGCATGTATTTGCCCACTCACTCAACATGTCTAAATCGCCTTGAAGGATTGAGGACGAAAGGGATCTGGGAACCATTAAAGCGCAGCATCAACAACAACAACTTGCATTTATATAGCACCTTTAATGCAGTAAAATGTCCCAAGGTGCTTCACAGGAGCGTAATTGTTAGATCCGTGATTCTGAGAGTATGATGTTTTTCAATAACTACACGGATGCTGTAACTTAACAATCAACAGGTGTTCACTGGAGTAGGGTAGTCTCAAGACTGGGGGTACAGAGGCATGCTCAAGGCTTATATACAGGTGTGGTCACTGCCGGTACTACAGTATACAGGAGCTGTAAAAGTAGTTCTCTCTTAAAGGTACATACACTACAATTCCTCCCCTTTTAGATTAGCAGTACCCATAATATTCAAATAACAATTAACACTTTAACATGTACATTAAACAACAATAGTCCATTTATAGATTCAGTCTTTGGGGCGGCTTCCTGATCCTTTCGGGATAGCGCCTTTCCTGAGGTTCTTGTTCTTGGTGCGGAGGCGATTCTGGCCCCTTTTCGTCGATTAGTTCATCAGTTTCCACTGCTACTGGTTCGGAGGTAGATGCTACCGGTATGTCGGGTTCATCCCCAGGTACGCGAGACATGGGGTTGACTCGTTCCTGTGACGCTAAGATCTGATCGACGTGGCGTCTCACAATGTTCTCCCCGACATCCACTGTGTACATTAATGGCCCCTGCCTTGTGCATATCGTTCCGGGTTGCCATTTCTCTGTTCGGTAGTCACGGGCCAAGACTGGTTGTCCTACGTTGAAGCTCCTTGTCGGCTTCTCATTGATGTGCTGGAATTGTTTATCCTCAACATTTCTTCGCACATTTGGTCTGAGCAAGTCCAGACGAGATCTCAACCTTCGGTTAAAGAACATCATGGCCGGGGTCTGGTTGGTAACTGCATGTGTCGCATTTCGGTAGGCTAATAAGAAATTGTCCACCTTATGCTGTAGTGGAATTTCATCGTCGCACATGGCCTTTATCGCCTTCTTAAAGGTTTGTACGAACCTCTCAGCCAATCCATTTGTGGCTGGATGATACGGGGCGGATGTGTAATGCCTTACCCCATTCCTTCTCATAAATTTCCGAAATTCTTCGGACACAAACTGTGGTCCATTATCAGAGCAAATCTGCTCTGGCAAGCCGTTCCTGGCAAATATGGTCCGTAGGACTGCAATCGTTTTCTCTGTAGTGGTTGAGGATATTTTTATCACCTCAGGCCATTTCGAATGAGCATTTACTGCTATTAAGAACATTGAGTCCATGAATGGACCAGCCAAATCAATATGCACCCGTTGCCATGGAGAGGAGGGCCATTCCCATGGGTGTAGAGGGGCATGTGGTGGTGCATTTTGGATCTTCTGGCATCCTGAGCAGCTCTTGGTTAGGTCCTCGATTTGTTGATCGATTCCCGGCCACCACACATAAGCCCTAGCAAGGCTTTTCATTTTCACTCCCCCCAGATGACCTTCATGAAGCTCATTTAGCACCCTCTCCCTTAACTTGGGTGGAATCACCACTCTGGATCCACACATCACTGTCCCCTGGCATACTGACAGCTGTTCTCTTCTGGATGAGAATGCTGGCAACAGTGAGTCGCCATGTGTTGGCCATCCCCTCACCGTCAAATCATATACCCGAGACAGCGTCGGATCATTGCAGGTCTCCTTCTCTGTATCCGCGTTCGTTACTGGCAATCGTTCAATTATTGACGAATAAAATATCTCGATAGGGTCCACTGCTGGTGCTTCCTCCACAGTAGGCAGTGGCAGGCGTGATAGCCCATCAGCGTTTCCATGCTGTTTCATGCCTTTATATTCTACTAGCTGAAGTGCCCGGCGGTGCCGAGGCTTTTTCGAGGGAATGTTGTTGTTGGAAGAGAGAGAGAGAGCGACTGGGGTGAAGAGAGAGCGACTGGGGGGAAGAGAGAGAGCGACTGGGGGGAAGAGGGAAGAGAGGGAGGGGAGGGGGGGAGGGGAGGGGGAGGAGAAGGGGGGGAGGTGGAAGAGGGGAGGGGAAGGGGGAGGGGAAGGGAGGGGGGAGGGGGGGAAGGGGAGGGGGAGAGCGGGGGGGGAGGGGAGGGGGAGGGCGGGGAAGGGAGGGCAGGGGGGGAAGGGGGGAGGGAGGGCGGGGGTCGCCCCCCCCAGGTGAAGACCGCCGATTGCGCGCGCAGCAGGAGCTGAGACTGTCGGCCGGCGGGCCCGGTTGCCAGGGTAACCGTGACGCTGACCAAGCCAGAGAGAGAGAGACGCCGCGTCTCAGCTGCTCCTGCTGCGCGCGCGGCCCCCCACCCCCCCGCCCGAGGGTCGCGGCCCCCGCCCCCCACCCCGAGGTGAAGACCGCCGATTGCGGCTGCGCGAGACGTCCGGCGGGCCCGGTTGCCAGGGTAACGCTGGACGCTCAGCAAGCCCCGCCCCCCGGCCAGCCAGAGAAAGACAGCGGGTCTCAGCTCCTGCTGCGCGCGCACCCTAGCGGCGCTGGGCTGAGGCTGGCCCTCCAGCCTTCGAGTGGGGCCGGGAGGTGCCTAGCTCGGGCGTGGGTGTGGAGGAGACGCCGAGGCTTCTAGGCCTACCTGGAAAAACGGGGAATCGTAGGAAAATTAATGAGATTAGATAAGTTAATTACTTTCTAAATCATTTTTTAAAAAAACAATATGTGTTTTAAAAGCAACGTTTTTTTTTAAGACGTAGAAAGCGGGAAAAAGAAAGGAAAAGTTTGGAATCAAGATGGCGGCGACTCACCTCGGTTCAGAACGATAAAGCCCGGCCACACACGCACCGATTGGCCCGGTGGCACACGCCAGCAACCCGGCGTACGATTGGTCAAGCTCGAGGTCACTCTGTCGGTCACTCTGTCGCTAATGAGCGGATAATGAGATGCTAATGAGCGGAATGTTGAAGGATTTTGGGATACCGCGGGCGCAATTTTAGCCCGGCCGAAACGTAAATACGCTTAAAACCGTCTCGGAAGCGTAAGCTTTCTTTGGAGGTAACGCGCGCGTAGGTACGCCCTGTAACTTTCGAGTGCATACCCGCAACGCACACGCGATGACAGACAGACAGACAGATAGACAGAATGACAGAAGTACCGATTTATATATATAGATTTCACATTGATTCGCCCCTAGAAACAGGGACCATCTTTGTAACCGTTGTGCAGTCATCACTGGAACGCCCTTCTTAGGATTAAAGATGGAGACAAGTGGTTGGTGGTCAGTCAGCAAGGTGAACTTCTGCCCATGCAGATAGTGGTTGAATTTTTTTACTCCCCATACTAGGCTGAGGGACTCCCTGTCAATCTGGGCGTAGTTGCGCTCGGCTGAGGTTAGTGACCGAGACGCAAAGGCTACTGGTCTCTCCAACCCGTCTGGGAATTTGTGCGACAGCACCGCTCCAATACCATAGGGTGATGCATCACATGCCAAAAGATTTGGTAGTGCTGGGTTGAAATGGGCCAACACCTCTTTTGATGTGATCAATTCTTTGCACTTCTGGAAAGCTCGTTTACGTTCGTCATTCCACTTCCATGGTAACCCTGTTTGCAGTAGAGTGTTCAGTGGGTGTAATACCGTAGACAAATTTGGTAAGAACTTATGGTAGTAGTTTACCAGCCCGAGGAACGACCTCAGTTGTGACACATTTTCCGGTGCTGGAACCTTGACTACTGCCTCAATCTTTTCAGGGGACTTATGTAACCCCTCTTCATCGATGACGTGGCCACAATACGAGATCTGCTTCTGGAAAAACTCGCACTTGTGGCGATTAGCTCGTAGCCCATATTCCTTTAATCTGGTGAGCACCTTCTCCAAGTTGGCGAGGTGATCACTGTCATTTTCGCCCGTGACCAGGATGTCGTCCAAATAACACTGGGTCCCTGGAATCCCTTGCAGGACTTGATCCATCGCCCTTTGCCAAATAGCCGGAGCCGATGCTACCCCGAACACCAGCCGGTTGTATTGGTAGAGACCTTTATGAGTGTTGATCGTGAGGTATTGTTTCGAGGCTTCTTCTACCTCCATTTGCAAGTACGCCTGGGCTAGATCAATTTTGGTGAAGCGTTTACCTCCAGATAGCGAGGCGAAAATATCCTCAATCCGTGGAAGCGGATATTGTACCGTGTGAAGGATTGGGTTCACTGTCACCTTAAAATCCCCACAGATGCGGACCTTCTTTGGTTCCCCAGGCGTATTACTCAACGACCTCTTCATTACAGGAACGATGGGTGTAGCCCACTCGCTCCAGTCTACTTTGGACAGTACTCCTGAACGTTCCAACCCTTCCAGCTCTGCTTCGATGGCTGGTCTGATCGCAAAAGGCACTGGTCTGGCCTTAAGAAACTTTGGGCTTGCATTTTCCTCTATTTTAATCATTGCTGTTATGCCTTTTAGTGTTCCGAGTCCCTCCTGGAACACTTCTTGTGCGTCAGTTAGCATTTTTGACAGTCGTCCAGGTGTGACGTCGTCATCCTTTTTGGCCTCAACCTTCAGTGCCTGTATGGAATGCCAATCTAATTGTATCTTCCGGATCCATTCACGTCCTAGCAGTGGTGGTCCTCCATCTGGCAATACATATAAGTCCATTTTAGGTATTTCCTGGCCTTTGTATATCACTTTCACCCTTATTTTTCCTTTGGGGTAGACTTTTTGCCTCGTGTACATCTTCAAGACAATCTCTGTAGCTTTCAAGGGTATATGTGAAAATAGCCGCTTGTAGTCCCTTTGGTTTATGACTGTTAGGGCCGATCCTGTGTCCAATTCCATTTTCACTTGGACTCCGTCTATCTTGAGTGTAACCCAGATAGTCTGGTGATCCTCCATTTTGGTTACCTTATGTAGTTTCAGACAACCCAGCTCCTTGCTTCCGGAGTCTGTATCACTTTTCTGTTCGTCTGAACTACTGTCCATCACCTTATGTACCTTTTTGTACTTCTCCTGTGGAGATTTCTTGCTGTTGGTTTTCTTCCCTGACCTGCAGACTCTTGCTATGTGTCCTGCTTTTCCACACTGTCTGCACGCTTGGTCCTTGAACCAACAATCCTTCTGGTCGTGTGTTGTTCTGCCGCAGCGATAACACTTCCCTGTTCCATAGGACATTTCATTGGTGCCATATTCTTGCGGTCTCCGTTGTATCTCTGCAGCGCCCCGTGCGGCTGCTTCGTGTGATACTGCCATACTGAAAGCCTTGTCCAGCGTAAGGTCCTTTTCTGATAGAAGCCGTTTCTGGGTTCCTTCACTTTGAAGCCCACACACAAACTTGTCCCTTAACGTATCTGCTAGTCCCACTCCAAACTGGCAGTGTTTCGATAGCTTGCGCAGTTCCGTTAAGTACTCAGCATTGCTTTCGTCTTTGTGTTGGTTCCTTTTATGGAACTTAAATCGTTCTGCTATCAGCAGCGGTGTGGGGTTTAAGTGGTCCTGTAGGATTTCTACTATGCTTTCGAAATTCTTATTCACGGGCTTCTCTGGGGTTATGAGGTTTCGCAGTCACCCATAAGTTTTTGCACCCATGGAATTTAACAAAACCAGTGCTTTCCTAGCATCTGGCACTTCATTCGCCCTGCAGTACACCTCAATACGTTCCACATATGTCGCCCAATCTTCGACTTCATTGTCGAACGTAGAGATACTGCCACTCTTCGACATCCCTGGGTGTGATTTAACTGTCAAAAATGGCGTCTCCCGCGCTTTCCCTTCTTCTCCGCTGGCACAAAATGGCATCTCCCGCGCTTTCCTTTCTTCCCGCGCTCGCCCTTCTTCTCGGCTGCGGCTTCTAAAAATGGCGTCTCCCGCACTCTTCCTTCTTCTCTGCAGTTCAATGGCGTCTCCCACGCTCTCCCTTCTTCTCCCCGCGGACACTGTTCAGCCCTTGAGACCTGGCTGTGCTCTGCGCGTTTTTTTTTTTCTGTGCGCCTTTCCCGTTTCCGCCGCTCGGTCCTGAACCCAGCTGCTGCTTTACCCTCTCTCTCTCCGTTTTGTTTTTCCTCGACACTGCTCGGTTTTCAACCCCCGGCTGCGCCCTGTGCGCTTCACCCTCTATCTTACCCCGTCGACGCTGCTCGGCTTTTTCTCTGCCGTCGGTCGGCTCCAGCCGCCACTGTCCGGGAAGGGTCTGCGCTGTACCTGTCGTCAGTCTGTTGCTGATCGTCGTGGCTGGGGAACCAAGCCCGGCTCTCCACAGCCTCCCCTGCGATGTTCACTCTCTGCCGGACGACTGGGCGGTTGCTCGTGGTCGACGCCCGTGCTTCTGGCCTCGACTTTCGTCCACCGCCCTCCCGGAGCGAATCCTCGAAGGGAAATGCAGAGTTGCAGGTAGATTCGAATCGACACTCGTCGCCACTGTTAGATCCGTGATTCTGAGAGTATGATGTTTTTCAATAACTACACAGATGCTGTAACTTAACAATCAACAGGTATTTACTGGAACGATAGCAAAATACTGCGGATGTTGGAAATCCGAAATAACAACAGAAAATGCTGGAAAAACTCAGCAGGTCAGGCAACATCCGTGGACAGAAATTTGAGTTGACGTTTCGGGTTGAACCCTTCTTCAAAACTGGAAAGAAAAGATAGATCGGAGGCAGGGCTGCGATCGGACAAAAGAATAAAAGAAACAAAAGAATTAAAAAAGAGACAATAGAAGGATAAATATTGATGATCAAATGTGTTCTGTGGAACACTTCATAAACTGTTGGGACCTTGGATAAATCATGCGGAATGTAGGTGGGCAGAGTTCAACTGTGTGGGCCGTACCCTGGAGATTCAACCGTTGTGCAAATTGTATAAGGTCTTGATTGTTCAAGTGGCTTTGGGACATCCCAAGGTCGTGAGATGCGCTATATAAATGCAAGTTCTTTCTTACTTGTCTTTATTGGTGCTATCCAGTGACCCCTGGTGGAGAGTGTGCATGTGGGGACACCAGGTGAACACAGGATCAAGCCAGGTAAATTCCCTGACACTCACCATGTAGGCTCATACATGAAGAATGGCCATGCCATAAGATGCCAGATAGGAGCCATCAACTGTGGAGCCATATTCCAGCATGGCCTTGTGCATTCAGTTGAGGAGCGGAACAAAGAATCCATTTGTGGTAACATCATGGTGCATGATATCAGGATAACAATTCGTATGAAATCCCTTTCTCTGCTATTTTAATGGAGGCATCAATTTGATTATTTAAATGGTTAACACTTGCATTAAACTAATGATAGAGACTCCTTGAATAAGACATTACAAGCCCAGTCTGGGCAACCTGTCCTCATAATTGAACCCCTTTAGCCCCGGTATCATTCTGGTGAGTCTGTGCTGCCCCCCCCCCCCAAGGCCAATCTATCCTTCCTGAGGTGCGGGGCCCAGAACTGAACGCAGTGTCCAGATGGGGTCTGACCAGAGCTCTGTACAGCTGTAACAGAAGCTCCTCCCCTTTGTAATCCAGCCCCGAGATAAAGGACAACATTCCGTTAGCCTGTTGGATTATTTTTTGCACCTGTCCACCAGCTTTCAGTGATTTCTGTACACGGACCCCTAAATCTCTCTGCTCCAACACAGTTCCTGCTTCTCACCATTTAGAAAACACTCTGATTTATCTTTCTTGGGTCCAAAGTGGATGACCTCACACTTCCCCACATGGAACTCCATCTGCCACAGTTTTGCCCTCTCACTTAATCTATCAATGTCCCTTTGCAACTTTCTGCTCCCATCTACACTATTTACTGTGACACCTAACTTAGTGCCATCAGCAGATTTGGATACACGGCTCTCTATTCCTTGATCTTAGTCATTTAGTGGAAAGCTGAGGCCCCAGTACAGATCCCTGGACACCACTGGTCACATCCTGCCAATTGGAGCACATACCCATTATCCCTACTCTCTGTCTCCCACCTCCTAACCAACTCCCAACCCATGTCAGTCGGTTGCCGCCAATTCCATGCACTCTCATTTATGTTCACAGCCTCTTATGTGGAACCTTGTTCAATGCCTTTTGGAAGTCCATATCAATAACATCCACAGACACACTCTTATCTACCATGTTAGTTACATCCTCAAAAATTCAACTAGATTCTTTAGACATGACTTACCCGTTACAATCCATGCTGGCTCTCTCTGATCAACTCGTATTTGTTCAAGTGCTCAGTCACTCTGTCTCTAATAACAGATTCTACTAACCTCCCCACAACAGACGTTAGACTAATAGGCCTATAATTTCCTATTATAGTGCCACTGCTCAAAGTATCAGAACCCAGGTTGACTTCTGAAAAAAACACCCCTTCTTGCAGCCACAATCCCCTTTAAGAGCTGCAGGCTGCCTTTAAGTAGTGCTAGCCACTCGCGATATCGGGCCCCCTGCTGATGCGTGCAGCCAATGAACAGTGCGGGGAGCCCTGGCTGCATGCAGAAACCATTTAAAAGAGCAGGCAGCACGAATTTAACGTGCTGCCGACAACACAA
Organism: Somniosus microcephalus; assembly: GCF_052327205.1. Classification (NCBI taxonomy): domain Eukaryota; kingdom Metazoa; phylum Chordata; class Chondrichthyes; order Squaliformes; family Somniosidae; genus Somniosus; species Somniosus microcephalus. Next base: position 6,329,824 of record NC_141019.1, read on the forward strand.
GGAACAGGCGCGGGTTGATCGCGCACTGCGTTTCCCACACCCGTTTTCGGGGATTATCCAAAATCTCTCCCATGTTCTTTGGGTTTTTTTCTGTTCTGGCAACTGCATCTGCCCTCCAGTGGTTACAGCCCACAATTGCACATAGAGCTGATTATTATAACCGGGAAATTATTGCGTGCTGTGACTGTCTGGACACGTAGCGAGTCTGCATCAAATTCCTCTTACACTTTATCTGTTGCGAGCTTCATCTGCCACTGTCTGCCTATTTACAGTTTTTACCCAACTTATTTTGTCGGTCCCTGGCGACCTCCACTGCTCCCCCATGCCCCCTAGCCCCACCAAGATTTAGTATTTGTCCCATTTTCATTGGGTTTCTGAATCCACATTGTTAATGTACAGGCCCAGCTATAATTCCTGGGTCACTCCATTAAGTACTTCCCCCTACCACCCTGACATCACTTCCCTAATAATGACTTAATTCTTTCCTTCAGCCAATTCCTTCTCCACGCCCAGGTTTTACCTTGAATTGACTCGACTTTCAGTCGTAATGTTTTGGGAAGAACTTTATCGAAGGTTTTTCGGAGATTTCAGTACCCCAGGTCAGGTAGTTTCCCCCCTGTCCACTTGGCATATCATAACGGAGTTTAGTCAGCCAGGCTCTTCCTGTTCTGAATCCATGTTGACTGTTATTTAGTAGGTTCTTTTCATATAAGTAGCCTCACATTTTCTCCTGATAATCCATGATTTTACCAGTTGATGATGTAAAACTGCCGAGTCTGCAGTTGTCCATGTTAAATTTGTCTCCTGTTTTGAATATGGGCGCTGCAATAGCCTATTTCCAATCTAGTGGGACCTCACAGCATTCAGTAGCTCCCTCATAATGATTGTCAGTACTTCACAAACTTCATGTGGCTTAGCAACAAAGTGCAGCTGGAGACAATTGTAGCGAGGATAGACGCCTCTTCCATGAACCCTGGTGACTTGTGGGAATACAGGAAAACTTGGAAAAACTGTATTGGAGCCCAGCCAACAGATTTCCTGCTGTAACTCTGGCCCCGATATTAACACAGGAGAACAGAGCGGGGGCAGGGGGCGATAGCGGGTGATGAACTCGCAACATCGCAGGACACGTACGAATGTCTGATTTTGTTGGAGTCGACAGAAATCAACAGGCTGAGACTTTTCTTTAAGCAAAAACAAAAAGTGTCTTACTTTAATCACTGTCTACGAGGTCTGAAGGCTCAGCACCGTGCAGAGGCTATGACGTCATCACGCAACCGATGTCATGACGTCATCACGCTACCGACGCTCTTAAAGGGACGCTGCAGCGATAACCCAACCCAGCATGTACATATCACAACATTGCTATACAAAGTGAATTGTGATTAGGTACATATAACATCATTGGCTATACATTGTGTTATTGTCCCTATGTAGTCTCCGCCACATATGTCCCCCCAGAATTCACTAGTACTGGCAATGTCAGTCGTTGGGGGGGCCGGATCACACGGTCGGAACGGCTCCTCAATTCCGGGGTGGGGACCGGGGGGTTCGTCGGAGGGACCTCGGGCGCTCAGTGGTGGATTGAGGGTGTGGAAACCGGAGGTCGGCCCCGTCTCGGGGGGCTGTGCCAACTCAACGGGTCGGTCCAGATCCAGGTGGGCCGGCTTAAGATGGTCCACGGAAATGCAGTCCGGCTTACCGCCAACATCCACGATGAAGGTCTTGTCCCCGGTTTCCAGGACGCGGAATGGTCCATCGTAGGGTGGCTGAAGAGGTCCCCGGTGGGCATCGTGGCGGACGAAAATGTACTCCGCTGCATGAAGGTCGAGCGGAACGTCGGACTGCGGGAGGCCGTGCTGCGACGTGGGCACCGGAGCGAAAACCTTGGCATTGTCCAGAAGGTTGGACCACTGACGGGCTGCGGACCAAGGTTCCGTTGCGTTGGGGACGAAATCCCCGGGAACCCGCAGCGGCTGTCCGTAGACGAGCTCGGCGGACGAGGACTGGAGGTCCTCCTTGGGAGCGGTCCTGAGTCCCAGCATGACCCACGGGAGTCTGTCGATCCAGCCGTCGTCCCGGAGGCTGGCTCGGAGCGCGGCCTTCGTGGAGCGATGAAACCGTTCGCACAGCCCGTTAGCCTGAGGGTGGTATGCTGTGGTGCGGTGGAGTCTCAACCCGAGGCCTCGGGCGACGGCGTTCCAGAGCTCTGACGTGAGCTGGGGCCCCCGGTCGGAGGAAATGTCAGATGGGGCGCCGAACCGGGCGACCCAAGTGCTGATGAACGCCCAAGCCACATCGGCGGACGTCGTTGAAGACAGCAGGACGGCTTCCGGCCATCGGGTGGTTCTGTCAACCATTGTGGGGAGGTGGGTGAACCCGCGGGAGGGCGGCAGGGGCCCCACCAAGTCCACGTTAATGTGGTCGAACCGCCTCTCGGGCACCGCGAAAGGTGCCAACGGGGCCTTCGTATGGCGGTGTACTTTCAAGCGTTGGCATACCACGCAGGTGCTGGCCCAGTCGTGAACGTCTTTCCTGAGCCCGTGCCAGACGAAATTGGCCACCACCAGCTTCTGTGGCGGCTTCCTGCCCGGGTGGGAAAGATTATGGACAGCGTCGAAAACTTGCCGTCTCCAACCTGCGGGCACGACGGGACGTGGCTGCCCAATGGAGACGTCGCACAGGAGTGTGGTGCCGGCAGCGTCGAACGCGACATCTGCTAGTTGAAGGCCCATGACCGCCGTCCTGTAGGCCTGGACGTCCGGGTCGGAGGCCTGGTCGGCCGCCACACGGGTGTAGTCGATGCCGAGGTGCACGGCGCTGGCGACGGCTCGGGAGAGACAGTCGGCAACGGGATTGTCTTTCCCAGCCACATGCTGGATGTCCGTTGTAAACTCCGAGATGAAGGCCAACTGGCGTTGCTGACGGGCCGACCATGGCTCGGAGGCTTTGGCCATGGCGAAGGTCAATGGCTTGTGGTCCACGAACGCCGTGAATGGGCGGGCCTCCAGCAGGAAACGGAAGTGTCGGACGGCGAGGTAGAGGCCAAGAAGCTCGTGATCAAAGGTGCTGTACTTCCGCTCGTTGGGGCGGAGCTGCCGGCTGAAGAAGGCGAGCGGCTGCCAGGCGCCGTTGACCCACTGTTCGTGGACGGCGCCGACCGCATAATCCGAGGCGTCGGTGGTGAGAGTGATTGGCACATCAGGCAACGGATGCGCCAGCATGGTTGCGTTAGCCAGGGCCCTTTCCATGTCCGTGAAAGAATTGGCCATCTCATCAGACCAGTCGACGGCGAGTTTGTCGGGCTTGCCTTTGAGGGCCTCGTAAAGGGGCCGCATAAGCTGGGCTGCTCTGGGGACGAAGCGATGGTAAAAGTTCACCATGCCCAAAAACTCCTGCAGGGCCTTCACGGTGAGGGGTCGCGGGAAGTCCATCACGGCCTCCACTTTCGATGGCAGTGGCACCACCCCATCCTTCGTGATGCGGTGCCCGAGAAAGTCGATTGAGGACAGCCCGAACTGGCACGTGGCTGGGTTGACAATTAGGCCGTGTTGGCTGAGTCGTTCGAAAAGAGTCCGGAGGTGGGACACATGTTCCATCCTGGAGGCGCTGGCGATGAGGATGTCGTCCAGGTATATGAACAGGAATGTCAGGTCCCGTAACACGGTGTCCACTAGGCGTTGAAAAGCCTGTGAGGCGTTTTTGAGGCCGAATGGCATGCGGAGAAATTCGAATAGCCCGAACGGGGTGATCTCCGTGGTTTTCGGGACGTCCTGCGGCCGGACAGGGACCTAGTGGTAACCCCGGACGAGGTCCACTTTCGAGAAAACCACTTTCCCGGCCAGGCGGGCGGAAAAGTCCTGGATGTGTGGAATCAGATAGCGGTCGGGGGTCGTTGCGTCATTGAGGCGCCGGTAGTCTCCGCACGGGCGCCACCCGCCGCCTGGTTTCGGGGCGATGTGGAGGGGCGAAGCCCACAGACTGTTCGACCGGCGGATGATGCCGAGGCGCTCCATGGTGTCGAACTCGGCTTTGGCGATGGCGAGCTTCCCCGGGTCGAGGCGCCGAGCGCGGGCGTAGACGGGCCGAAATGTGGTGTTCTACCCCGTGTTTGGTGGTGGCGGACGAGAACGTGGGCTTCGTAAGGTCCGGGAACTGGGCGAGGAGGTGGGAAAACTCGTCGGAGGCCGAGAGTGCGCTGGACAACTGCGTCGTGCTGGACCCGCTGAGGGAACATGGGAGCGAGCTGAAGGTTTCCGCGTTGATGAGACGTTGGTTCTTGACGTCCACCAAAAGGCCATTGGCGCAGAGGAAGTCAGCGCCGAGAAGGTGGGTGGACACTTTTGCTGTGACAAAGTCCCAGGTGAACCGCTGCCCGCCAAAACAAAGCACCACGTTCCGTTTCCCGAAGGTGCGGATGGAACTGCCGTTGGTGGCTTCAAGGACGGGGCCGTGGTTCCCCCCTTGAATGTCTATTGTTGACGCGGGCAGGACGCTCACCTGGGCGCCCGTGTCGCAAAGGAAACGACGTCCGGAGTCGGTGTCTGTAATAAACAACAAACTGCCTGAACGGCCGACAGCCATAGCAGCCGACGAGTGGTCTTTAGTTTGTTTCGACGCGGGAAAACTGCACGGGGGCCGGCACTTCCTGGCTTTGGGGCCGAACTGCGCATGGTAGAAGCAGAGGCTTGAGGGTTGCTGCCATTGGGCTGTATCAGTTGGGGCAGGGCTCCGCGTGGCCGCGCAGTACTGTTGCCCGGCGGAGAAAAATTTGTCGGCCTCCTTGGCCAGGTCGCGAAAATCGGTAGTGGAAGAGTTGGCTAACGCCGACCGTACCTGACCTGGCAGCTGCTGAAGGAACAGTTCCTTGAAGAGGAAGCATGGCGTGTGTGTGCCCAGGAGGGCCAGCATGTGGTCCATCAGCTCCGAGGGCTTGGAGTCGCCAAGCCCGGGTAGAGAGAGAAGCCGGCGTGCGCGTTCGGCTTCGGTGAGTCCGAAAGTTTGTAAGAGGTGCGCTTTCAGCATACTGTATTTGTTGAGCTCCGGGGGGTTCTCGAGCAGGTTCACGACTCTGGCCGCGGTGGAGTTGCCGAGAGCAGAGACGACGTAGTAGTACCTCGTGTCGTCCGCGGTGATGTCCTGGAGTGCAAATTGAGCCTCGGCCTGGGCAAACCAAGCGGCAGCCTGTTGTTCCCAAAACTTGGGTAATTTGATGGAAACGGCGTTCGTCGCCATTTCAGATGAGGTCTTTGGAATCATCCAAAAGAGTAGCGGGGTCACCAATGTTGGGGTCGACAGAAATCAACAGGCTGAGACTTTTCTTTAAGCAAAAACAAAACGTGTCTTACTTTAATCACTGTCCACGAGGTCTGAAGGCTCAGCCCCGTGCAGGGGCTATGACGTCATCACGCAACCGACGTCATGACATCATCACGCTACCGACGCTCTTAAAGGGACCCTGCACCGATAACCCCACCCAGCATGTACATATCACAACATTGCTATACAAAGTGAATTGTGTTCAGGTACATATAACAGCACTGGCTATACATTGTGTTATTGTACCTATGTGGTCTCCACCACAATTTCCTTATTTTGGGTTTCGCGTCTCCAATGAGGCGGACCCGCATGGCGCGATTTCACCTCGACTATTTAAATAAGAACGGAAGAGATAGGAGCAGGAGGGGGCCATTTGGCCCTTCGAGCCTGCTCCGCCATTCAATGAGATCATGGCTGATCTTTGACCTCATCTGCACTTCACATGCAGTGGAAGAGGACGTCTGGAGATTACTAGTCAAGTATTTGAAGGAGAAATCAGAGGGACGTGTCTGTCAAGAGAGCAAAAACTGCACCCAGGTTCAGCGAGTCATCCCTGGATGTTCTGCTGGGTGTAGTAAGGGCTAGGAGGGAGGTCCTCTTTCCCAGCAATGGGAAAGAGAAGCCTGCCGCCTGGTCCAAGAACCTGTGCAGCACCAGTTAATTTCAAATCGGGCTCCCAATTGCACTGTCGGAGCCTGATTTAAATATGTTAATAAGCGTCCCGCCTCTCCACGATGGGACTCGAACTCCCCAGTATCCGTCGACATAAAAATAGTGGCGCATTGGGGTCAGTTTCCATTAATTTCACATTTAACGCCCCCCCCCCAACCCCCGACCCTCTCCCTCCCGTCATGGGGGGGATGGGGTTAATATCAAGGCCTCTGTTTCAACAGCTGATTAACTTTAAACTTGTACTTTTGAGGGACCAGAGCTTCAGGCAACAACATGGTCTAGGAGAGAGCTCAACAATCAGGCCACACAGTGTGTGAAGCTTTGCCACTGGTATTCTGTGTAAAACGTGTGGGTCAATGCTGAGCTGCTGATGTTACAGCTTCTGTGTTTCTGGCCTAAATGCGGAGGTCTGGCTTAACTACTCCGACCGCTGTTTTAGGCCATTTGAAGCTGAGTTTGGAGTTGTATCATTGGTGAGCTGACGACCAAGTATTTTCATTCTGGGACTTGGTATAGACATAAACGTGACTATCCTTTTTGTTGCCTGATCTTTTCTGTCGACTAAACTATTTCTGCTTTTTGGTTCATGCTGTCGAACATCTGTCATCAAACCAGCTCCATAACCCAATGCAACAACAACAACTTGCATTCATCTGGCGCCTATAATCTAGTAAAACATCCCAAGGCGCTTCACAGGAGCGTTATCAAACAAAATTTAACACTGAGCCACAGAAGGAGATATTAGAACAGGTGACCTTGGTCAAAGAGGTAGGATTTAAGCAGAGTCATAGGAACATAGGAACAGGAGGAGGCCATTCAGCCCCTCGAGCCTGTTCCGCCATTCAATGAGATCATGGCCGATCTGTGACCTAACTCCATATACCCGCCTTTGACCCATATCCCTTAATACCTTTAGTTAACAAAAACCTATCAATCACAGATTTAAAATTGACAATTGACCTTGCATCAATTGCTGTTTGCGGAAGAGAGTTCCAAACTTCTACCACCCTTTGTGTGTCGAAGTGTTTCCTGATTTCACTCCTGAAAGGTCTGTCTCTAATTTTTAGACTATGACCCCAGTCCTAGAATCCCCAACCAGCGGAAATAGTTTCTCTCTCTCTACCCTCTCTGTTCCCCTTAATATCCTGAAAACTTCGATCAGATCACCCCTTAACCTTCTAAATTCCAGGGAATACAACCCTAATTTGTGTAATCTCTCCTTGTAACTTAACCCTTTGAGTCCGGGTATTATTCTGGTAAACCTACGCTGCACTCCCTCCAAGACCAATATATCCTTCCTAAGGTGTGGTGCCCAGAACTGCTCCCAGTGCTCCAGGTGTGGTCTGACCAGGAGGAGTAGAGAGGTGGAGAGGCGAAGAGGTTTGGGGAGAGAATTCCAGAGCTTAGGGCTCTGAAAGTTTACTTGCTTGGATTGAATATGATGCTCTTCAGGACTACATAAGATCTGCTTAGTCCGAATCTTTGAACCTTTTGACTCAACAATTCTGTCTGTTTTTGAATAATCTCAACTGCAGTTCTCACAAGATCCCTCAATTGCTTTTCTTGTAGAAACACATCTAGTTGCCTCTTTAACCCTGTAGTGTATGTGCTTTAAGTCAGAACTACACAGCTCCTGTATACTGTAGTACCGGCAGTGACCACACCGGTATATAAGCTGTGCGCATGCCTCTGTACCCCAGTCTAGAGATTAACCTCCTCCAGTAAAGACCTGTTATTTGTTTATGTACAGCATCCGTGTAATTATTTATCCACTGAACCACGGATCTAACAGTGGCGACGAGTGGCGATGCGAATCTACCTGCAACATAAAACAAAACAACAACAAAAAATAGTCGAGCCCAGGAACACGGGCGTCGACCGCGAGCAACCGCCCAGCAGTCAGGCAGAGATCCAACTTCGCTGGGGAGGCTGTGGAGAGCCGGGCTTGGTTCCCCAGCCACAACGAGCAGTAAGAGACCGACGACAGGTCCAGAGCAGACCCTTCCCGAGCAGCGGCGGCTGGAGCCGACCAACGGCAGAGAGAGAGAGCTGAGCAGCGTCGACGGGGTAAGAAAGGGGGTGAAGAGAGCAGGGCGCAGCCGGGGGTTGATCACCGAGCGGCGTCGAGGAAAAATACTGCAAACCGGAGAGAGAGAGGGTAAGAAACAGCCGGGTTCTAGACTGAGCGGCGTCGACAAATATCAAGAGAAGAACGCGCAGAGCACAGCCAGGGATCACGGGCTGATCAGGGTCCGCGGGGCGAAGCAAGGGGAGACGCCATTGAGCCGCGGAGAAGCAGGGAGAGCGCGGGAGACGCCATTGAGCCGCGGAGAATCAGGGAGAGCGCGGGAGGCGCCATTGAGCCGCAGAGAAGAAGAGCGCGGGAGATGCCATTTTGCGAAGCCGCAGCGGAGAAGACGGGCGAGCGCGGGAAGGAAGGAAAGCGCGGGAGATGCCATTTTGTGCCAGCGGAGAAGAAGGGGAAGCGCGGGAGGCGCCATTGGTGATAGTTAACGCACAACCAAGGATGCCGAAGAGTGGCAGTATCTCTACGTTCGACAATGAAGTCGAAGATTGGGTGACATATGTGGAACGTATTGAGGTGTACTGCAGGGCGAATGAAGTGCCAGATGCTAATAAAGCACTGGTTCTGTTAAATTCCATGGGTGCAAAAACTTATGGGTTACTGCGAAATCTAATAACCCCAGAGAAGCCGGTAAACAAGAATTTTGAAAGCATAGTAGAAATCCTACAGGACCACTTAAACCCCACACCGCTGCTGATAGCAGAACGGTTTAAGTTCCATAAAAGGAAAAAACACAAAGACGAAAGCAATGCTGAGTATCTAACGGAACTGCGCAAGCTATCGAAATACTGCCAGTTTGGAGCGGGACTAGCAGACACGTTAAGGGACAAGTTTGTGTGTGGGCTACAAAGTGAAGGAACCCAGAAACGGCTTCTATCAGAAAAGGACCTTAGGCTGGACAAAGCTTTCAGTATGGCAGTATCACATGAAGCAGCCGCAAGGGGCGCTGCAGAGATACAACGGAGACCGCAAGAATATGGCACCAACGAAATGACCTATGGAACAGGGAAGTTCTATCGCTGCGGCAGAACAACACATGACCAGAAAGATTGGTGGTTCAAGGACCAAGTGTGCAGACAGTGTGGGAAAGCAGGACACATAGCAAGAGTCTGCAGGTCTGGGAAGAAAACCAACAGTAAGAAATCTCCACAGGAGAAGTACAAAAAGGTACACCAGGTGATGGACAGTGGTTCAGATGAACAGAAAAGTGACACAGACTCCGGAAGCAAGGAGCTGGGTTGTCTGAAACTACATAATGTAACCGAAATGGAGGATCACCAGACTATCTGAGTTACACTCAAGATAGACGGAGTCCAAGTGGAAATGGAATTGGACACAGGGCCAGCTCTAACAGTCATAAATCAAAGAGACTACAAGCGGCTATTTTCACACATACCCTTGAAAGCTACAGAGATTGTCTTGAAGACGTATACGGGGCAAAAAGTCTACCCCAAAGGAAAAATAAGGGTGAAAGTGACATATAAAGGCCAGGAAATACCTAAAATGGATATATATGTATTGCCAAATGGAGGACCACCACTGCTAGGACGTGAATGGAAGATACAATTAGATTGGCATTCCATACAGGCACTGAAGGTTGAGGCCAAAAAGGATGACGACGTCACACCTGGACGACTGTCAAAAATGCTAACTGACGCAAAAGAAGTGTTCCAGGAGGGACTAGGAACACTAAAAGGAATAACAGCAACAATTAAAATAGAGGAAAATGCAAGCCCAAAGTTTCTGAAGGCCAGACCAGTGCCTTATGCGATCAGACCAACGGTTGAAGCAGAGTTGGAAGGGTTGGAACGTATTTGGCAAAGGGCGATGGATCAAGTCCTGCAAGGGATTCCAGGGACCCAGTGTTATTTGGACGACATCCTGGTCACGGGCGAAAATGACAGTGATCACCTTGCTAACTTGGAGAAGGTGCTCGCCAGATTAAAGGAGTATGGGCTACGAGCTAATCGCCACAAGTGCGAGTTTTTCCAGAAACAGATCTCGTATTGCGGCCACGTCATCGATGAAGAGGGGTTACATAAGTCCCCTGAAAAGATTGAGGCAGTAGTCAAGGCTCCAGCACCGGAAAATGTGTCACAACTGAGGTCGTTCCTCGGGCTGGTAAACTATTACCACAAGTTCTTACCAAATTTGTCTATGGTATTACACCCACTGAACACCCTACTGCAAACAGGGGTACCATGGAAGTGGGATGACGAACGTAGACGAGCTTTGCAGAAGTGTAAAGCATTGATCACATCAAAAGAGGTGTTGGCCCATTTCAACCCAGCACTACCAATTCGTTTGGCATGTGATGCATCACCCTACGGCATTGGAGCAGTGTTGTTGCACAAATTCCCAGACAGGTTGGAGAGGCCAGTAGCCTTTGCATCTCGGTCACTAACCTCAGCCGAGCGCAACTACGCCCAGATTGACAGGGAGGCCCTCAGCCTAGTATGGGGAGTAAAAAAATTCAACCATTATCTGCATGGGCAGAAGTTCACCTTGCTGACTGACCACCAACCACTTGTCTCCATCTTTAATCCTAAGAAGGGCGTGCCAGTAATGACTGCACAGCGGTTACAAAGATGGTCCCTGTTTCTAGGGGCGAATCAATATGAAATAGAATATAAAGGCACGAAACAGCATGGGAACGCTGATGGGCTATCGCGCCTGCCACTGCCTACGGTGGAGGAAGCACCAGCAGTGGACCCTATCGAGATATTTTATTCGTCGATAATTGAACGATTACCAGTAACAAACGCGGATATAGAGAAGGAGACCCGCAATGATCCGACGCTGTCACGGGTATATGAATTGACGGTGAGGGGATGGCCAACACATGGCGACTCACTGTTGCCAGCATTCTCATCCAGAAGAGAACAGCTGTCAGTATGCCAGGGGACAGTGATGTGTGGATCCAGAGTGGTGATTCCACCCAAGTTAAGGGAGAGAGTGCTAAAGGAGCTACATGAAGGTCATCTGGGGGGAGTGAAAATGAAAAGCCTTGCTAGGGCTTATGTGTGGTGGCCGGGAATGGATCAACAAATCGAAGACCTAAGTAAGAGCTGCTTAGGATGCCAGAAGGTCCAAAATGCACCACCACATGCCCCTCTACACCCATGGGAGTGGCCCTCCTCTCCATGGCAACGGGTGCACATTGATTTCGCTGGTCCATTCATGGACTCAATGTTCTTAACAGCCGTGGATGCTCATTCAAAGTGGCCTGAGGTGATAAAGATGTCTTTAACCACTACAGAGAAAACGATTGCAGTCCTACGGACCATATTTGCCAGAAACGGTTTGCCAGAGCAGATCTGCTCTGATAATGGACCACAGTTTGTGTCCGACGAGTTCCAAAAATTCATGAAAAGGAATGGGGTTAGGCATTACACACCCGCCCCGTATCATCCAGCCACCAATGGATTGGCTGAGAGGTTCGTACAAACCTTTAAGAAGGCGATAAAGGCCATGTGCGACGAGGAAATTCCACTACAGCATAAGATGGACAATTTCTTATTAGCCTACCGAAACGCGACACATGCAGTTACCAACCAGACCCCGGCCATGATGTTCTTTAACCGAAGGTTGAGATCTCGTCTGGACTTGCTCAGACCAAATGTGCGAAGAAATGTTGAGGACAAACAATTCCAGCACATCAACGAGAAGCCAACAAGGAGCTTCAATGTAGGGCAACCAGTCTTGGCCCGTGACTATCGAACAGAGAAGTGGCAACCCGGAACGATATGTACAAGGCAGGGGCCATTAATGTACACAGTGGATGTCGGGGAGAACATTGTGAGACACCACGTCGATCAGATCTTAGCGTCACAGGAAGGCGTCAACCCTGCAGTGTCCATGTGTAGATAAAGACACTGAAGACAGGAGTTGGTTCATAGGTATTTACTAAGCAAGTCTGGGGGGGGGTTTCTAAAGGATATACACAATACACAGGCTTATATAGCCCAAGTGGCAATTACCGGCATTACGCACACCTGGGGCTCTTAAAGGCACATACACCATAATTGCTCTTAAAGGCACATACACCACAAACCCCATGTCTCGAGTACCTGGGGATGAACCCGACATACCGGTAGCATCTACTTCAGACCCAGTAGCAGTGGAACCCGATGAACTACCCGATGAAAAGTGATCAGAATCGCCTCTGCACCAAGAACAAGAACCTCCGGAAAGGCGCTATCCCGAAAGGGTCAGGAAGCCGCCCCAAAGACTGAATCTACAAATGGAGTTTTGTTATTGAATGTACATGTAAAAATGTAATTGTTATTTGAATATTAAGGGGGTATTATTAATCTAAAAAGGGAGGAATTGTAGTGTATGTGCTTTAAGTCAGAACTACTTTTTACAGCTCCTGTATACTGTAGTACTGGCAGTGACCACACCTGTATATAAGCTGTGTGCATGCATCTGTACCCCAGTCTAGAGATTACCCTCCTCCAGTAAAGACCTGTTATTTGTTTATGTACAGCATCCGTGTAATTATTTATCCACTGAACCACGGATCTAAAAACCCATTTATAATATTCACTTTGATAGTCTTCCCAGGTAACTTATTTTACATTGATATTGTCCCTGGTGTAAAAAGAAATTCCGCATAACTTTCCTTCTTACTCCTAATTTCTTGCCATGGAGGGAGTGCAGCGAAGATTCACCAGACTGATACCTGGGATGGCAGGAATCATGTATGAGGAGAGATTGGGTCGATTGGGCTTATACTCGCTGGAGTTTAGAAGAATGAGAGGGGATCTCATTGAAACTTATAAAATTCTAACAGGACTAGACAGACTAGATGCAGGAAGGATGTTCCCGATGGTGGGGAGTCCAGAACCAGGGGTCACAGTCTAAGGATAAGGGGTAAGCCATTTAGGACAGAGATGAGGAGGAATTTCTTCACCCAGAGAGTGGTGAACCTGTGGAATTCTCTACCACAGAGGGCGGTGGAGGCCAATTCATCAAATATATTCAAGACGGAGTTGGATATATTTCTTAAAGCTAAAGGAATCAAGGGATATGGGGAGAAAGCAGGGACAGGGTACTGAATTTCGATGATCAGCCATGATCTCATTGAATGGCGGAGCAGGCTCGAGGGGCCGAATGGCCGACTCCTGCTCCTATCTTCTATGTTTCCACTGTTTCTAATTTCTAAACTTGTAACTTGTATCCCCATGCAATTGAACCCTTTGCTTCAGTAAACAACTTGCACAGAGAAACCAGCTAGAAGCAGAAGATATTCCCACTGTAATCTTGAAAGTGTTCACACGAAAGTCTCGTCGTTCGAAAGGGAACAATCTGAACTTTCGTAATATTTCCTCATAGTGGAGGGGAGCTGTGCCTCTGGGCTGGGCTGCAGCTGAACCAGGCTGGGGCCAAGGTCCTAGTGCAAAGGATAAATAGGGTTGTAGAAAGAACTTTTAAACCAATAAAGGGGGTGGGGGTGGTGGGGGGGTGGGGGGGTGGGGGGGTGGGGGGGCGGAGGCGTGATGGTCGGGTGGAAAAAATAGTAACCTAAAGATAAGACAAAGAGAGGATAAGAGGAAAGGTCAGAGTGCAAGAAGTGATCAAGATAATATAAATACGCCGGGAACAGAAACGGTTATTGAAAATAATAATAAAATAGCTGTTAACAATAAAAGCAGGAGTGATTAAAAAAAAACATATTAAATTGCCTTTATAGCAATGTCCAAAGCATCAGCAACACAAAGTGTGGTCAGGAAGTGTGAGAAAAACACCATCAGGGCATATGGGCAGGGTGGGGACAGTTACCCAACTAAGAGTTCTGTACACGAATGCACGTAGCATAAGAGATAAAACAATTGAGTTAGAAGCACAAATTCAGCTTCAAGGGTATGATGTAGTAGCCATTACAGAGACCTGGCTCCAGGTTGGGCATTGTTGGAAGCTAAATTACCTTTATTACAAGAGGATTTGAGTATAAGAGTAAAGACGTCTTACTGCAATTATATAGGGCCCTGGTGAGACCACACCTGGAGTATTGTGGACAGTTTTGGTCTCCTTACCTAAGGAAGGATATACTTGCCATAGAGGGAGTGCAACAAAGGTTCACCAGACTGGTTCCTGGGATGGGGGGATTGTCCTATGAGGAGAGATTGAGTAGACCAGGCCTATATTCTCTAGAGTTTAGAAGAATGAGAGGTAATCACATTGGCCCAGTAATTCGGGTCCAAATGCGTGAGTACGGTCTGGGTACTCACGCATCTGGCCGGATGAAATGCCGGCGTTCAGGAAACACCGTGCATGCGGAGAACGCCGGCATTTCCGGTCCTCTGAACGAAGGGGTTCAGAGGCACAGCGCGTGCGACTGCACAGGCAGCGCGTGCGCAGTGAACTTCGTCGATTTCATTCATGGATTCAGTGAGGGTAAGTCCTTACAAGTTACAGTTGAAAAAAGCATGTGTAAAGTTGTTCCAAGGCTGCGGAGGAAGATATATTTTATCGTGGAGCTTCTGAAAGGCAATATTTTTGTTTGGGAAAGTGAGGAAAGTTATTTTAAGAAATGCTGAGGTTAGTTTTAAAGTTTAAATTTTTTTTTTTAAACGGGTTTTCAGTACGGTAGGTAGAAGGAGCAATTGTGGCTGTGTGAATTGAATGTGAGAATGAGTGTTCTAAAATGAGTAATGTAACATTTCCAACACTTTTAAGAAAGAAACTTTTCATCAGTAATAAGTAATTATGTATGTATGTCCGCATATATTCCTTTACGTATATGTATGTATGTTTTATATTCCTTTACTTATGTGTATGAATGTATGTTTTTAATTATGATTTTCCAATAAGTTACTTTCTCTGAAAGTCATAATTAAATAATACATTCATACACATAAGTAAAGGAATATATACATACACGCAAAGGAATATATACAGACATACATACATAATTGCTTAAAAGAATATATTACTGATGAAAAGTTTCTTTCTTAAAAATGTTGGAGTCATTTTCACATTTAATAAACACAGCAAATTCAATTCACATAGCCACAATTGATCCTTCTACCTACAGTACTGAAAACCCGTTTTAAAAAACAAAAATAAACTTTAAAACTTACCTCAGCATTTCTTAAAATAACTTTCCTCCCTTTCCCAAACAAAAATATTGCCTTTCAGAAGCTCCACGATAAGAAATATCTTCCTCCGCAGCCTCTGGAGCAACTGTACTCATACTTTTTTCATGTGTAAGTTGTAAGGACTTGACCTCACTGAAAGCATGAATGAAAGCGGCGAATTTTACTGCGCACGCGCTGCCTGTACAGTCGCACGCGTTCTGCCTCTGAACCCCTTCGTTCAGAGGACAGGAAATGCCGGTTTTCCCCGCATGCGCTGTGCATGCTGAAAACCGGCATTTCCTCCGGCCAGACGCGTGAGTACCCCGACCGTACTCGCGCGTTTGGAAGGGAATTACTGGGCCAACATTTTACATGTCAATAAAATGAAAAATTTAACAATTGCACGATTTGCCCCCTCGCATCTGCGACTGAGGGTCCAAGGAGGTGCATTGCGCAAGAGGTCATCGTCGTACGTATCCTCACACTGTTCCCTTTCGGGAACTGTATGAAGTGGTGGAAGGATTTCTGGCCATGTTAACACTCCTTCCGTGACCATAACCATCTTCATACCAGCCATTAGGGTGGTTAGTCCTATGGCGTGAGGGTTTTACGGACTCCCACAACCCATCTGAGGGGGGGGGGGCCACCCACACCCGCGGACGCAAGTATCCCGCTGGATGTCCACCCAGAATTTATAGTTGGAGCTCCGACTCCACTTGCCGGGACTGTCTGGAGCGGGGTTCGAAACACTACTCCTTCTGGCCCAGCGGCGGGGATGCTTACCGCTACGCAAAAGGCCCACTCCGCGCAAAAGGTGACACCCATACGTTTCCTGCGCCTTTTCCCTCCCCGTGACTGGAGCCCTATGCTGCCACTTGAAAGACCAAGCTATCATCTGTCCTTTTTGCGGCGCCTTTGACTTCTCATTACCAATGATGAGCAGGCGCTGCGCCTCCACCTCGTTGAGATTGCTGAGGTCATCATCAGTTCAATTGTGAGTTCTTTTAATGCCGTGAATTGTGCTCATTCCAGCCATTTCACGTTGCTAATCGGATTGGGCCTTTGGCGTAGCGGTAGGATCCCCGCCGCTGGGCCTAGATGGGGTAGGGTTTCGAACCCCGCTCCAGACAGTCCCGGCAAGTGGAGTCAGAGCTCCGGCTCTAAATTCTGGGTTGACATCCAGTGGGATATTTGCGTCCGTGGGTGTGGGTGGCCCCCCCCTCCTTGTATAGCTTGTGGGAGCCTGTAAAACCCTCCCGCCATAGGACTAACCACCCTAATGGCTGGTTCAAAGATGGTTACGGTCACGGCATGAGCGTTAATCACGGCCATAAATCCTTCCACCACCTCATACAGTTCCCCAAAGGGAACAGTGTGAAGACACATATGACGACGACATTGCTAAATAAATAAATGGAATTTTAAAAATTCTTTTAGGGCTTTTAAAAGTCTTTAAATTGCTTTAATTCTGTTTAAAACTACTTCAGATTCTTCAAAATAATGTAAACATTTTTAAAAGTTTATAAAAGTTACCAAAAGCTTCATAAAAATACCAAAAACCTATTTAAACTGCTGCTTTGCATGTAAAAATGCTTAGCAGCTTGTGAGAAACATTGGGGGCGTGTCCTATTAAACTGAGACCTCAAGGGGCGTGTCTCAGTTGCACAGCGCGCTACAGGCTTCGCGCTGGCTGCACTCCTGGGCGGCGTGACGTCAGACGCTGCCCGGGAGTCAACATTTTAAAACACCAATTCCAGGCGTCCCTGAAGCTCAACGGCCGGCGCGTCGGGTAAGTGCATATCGGGGGCTTACACGCGCGGCAAGCCCCCGACCCGAATTTCTGGGCCATTGAAACATACAAAATTCTTACAGGGCTTGACAGGGTAAATGCAGGGAGGATGTTTCCCCTGGCTGGGGAGTCTAGAACCAGGGGTCACAGTCTCAGGATAAGGGGTCGGCCATTTAGGACTGAGATGAGGAGAAATTTCTTCACACAGAGGGTGGTGAATCTTTGGAATTCTCTACCCCAGAGGGCTGTGGAGGCTCAGTTGTTGAGTATATTCAAGGCTGAGATCGATAGATTTTTGAATATTAAGTGAATCAAGGGATATGGGGATAGTGCAGGAAAGTGGAGATGGGGTAGAAGATCGGCCATGATCTCATTGAATGGCGGAGCAGGCTCGAGGGGCCAAATGGACGACTCCTGCTCCTATTTCTTATATTCTTATGTTCATAAATATTCCAGGCTATAGAATCTTTAGAAAGGACAGGGAAATTGGGAAACGAGAAGGAGCAGCAATATTGATAAAAGACACAATTACAACAGTGGAAGGAAAGGAAAAGTGGCAATCCAGTAAACTGGGAGAGCTATAAAAAGCAACAAAGAGATGCAAAGAAAGTAATCAGAGGTGCTAAAAGATAATATGAAGAACATAACTTGCAAGAGATATTGAAGCTAACAGTAAAAGTTTTTATAAGTATATTAAGAGAAAGAGGGGGTTAAATTGGATAGTCCCCGGAAATGGGCGTAGGGATTGCGATGCGCGATTACCCCTCGCTAGTTCAGTGTAATGTAGGCAACATAAGAACATAAGAAATAGGAGCAGGAGTCGGCCATTTGGCCCCTCGAGCCTGCTCCACCATTTAATGAGATCATGGCTGATCTTCTACCTCATCTCCACTTTCCTGCACTATCCCCATATCCCTTGATTCGCTTAACATTCAAAAATCTATCGATCTCTGTCTTGAATATACTCAACAACTGAGCCTCCACAGCCCTCTGGGGCAGAGAATTCCAAAGATTCACCACCCTCTGAATGAAGAAATTTCTCCTCATCTCAGTCCTAAATGGCCGACCCCTTATTCTGAGACTGTGACCCCTGGTTCTAGACTCCCCAGCCAGGGGAAACATCCTCCCTGCATCTACCCTGTCAAGACCCTTAAGAATTATGTATGTTTCAATGCGATTACCTCTCATTCTTCTAAACTCTAGAGAATATAGGCCTAGTCTACTCAATCTCTCCTCATAGGACAATCCCCCCATCCCAGGAATCAGTCTGGTGAACCTTCGTTGCACTCCCTCTATGGCAAGTATATCCTTCCTTAGGTAAGGAGACCAAAACTGTCCACAATACTCCAGGTGTGGTCTCACCAGGGCCCTATAGAATTGCAGTAAGACGTCTTTACTCTTATACTCAAATCCTCTTGTAATAAAGGCCAACGTACCATTTTCTTTCCTAATTGCTTGCTGTACCTGCATGTTAACTTTCACTGATTCGTGTACAAGGACACCCAGGTCCCTCTGAACACTAACATTTCCCAATTTCTCACCATTTAAAAAATACTCTGCTTTTCTATTTTTCCTACCAGAGTGGATAACTTCACATTTCTCCACATTATATTCCATTTGCCATGTTCTTGCCCACTCACTTAGCCTGTCTATATCCCCTTGAAGCCTCTTTGCATCCTCCGCACAACTTACATTCTTACCTAGCTTTGTATCATCAGCAAACTTAGATATATTACATTTGGTCCCCTCATCCAAATCATTGATGTAGATTGTAAATAGCTGAGGCCCAAGCACTGATCCTTGCGATACCCCATTAGTTACAGCCTGCCAACCCAAAAATGACCCATTTATTCCTACTCTCTGTTTTCTGTCCGTTAACCAATCCTCAATCTATGCTAATATATTACCCCCAATCCCATGAGCCCTAATTTTGTTTAATAACATCTTGTGTGGCACCTTATCAAATGCCTTCTGAAAATCCAAATACACCACATTCACTATTCTACTAGTTACAACCTCAAAAAACTCTAACAGATTCGTCAAACATGATTTCCCTTTCATAAATACGTGTTGGCTTTGCCCAATCCTATTATTATTTTCTAAGTGCCCTGTTACCACGTCCTTAATAATAGATTCTAGCATTTTCCCTACGACTGATGTCAGGCTAACTGGTCTGTAATTCCTCGTTTCTCTCTCCCTCCTTTCTTAAATAGTGGCGTTACATTTGCTACCTTCCAATCCATGGGAATCATTCCAGAATCTATGGAATTTTGGAAAATGACAACCAATGCATCCACTATCTCTATAGTCACCTCTTTCAAAACCCTAGGATGTAAGCCATCAGGTCCAGGGGATTTATCAGCTTTCAGTCCAGTATTTCTCCAGTACTATTTTTTTTTATAATACTAATTTCTTTCAGTTCTTCATTCCCGCTAGAGCCTTGGTTCTCCACTATTTACGGAAGGTTTTTGGGGTCTTCTTCCGTGAAGACAGACACAAAGTATTTGTTTAATTTCTTTGCCATTTCCTTATTCCCCATTATAATTTCTCCTGTCTCAACCTGTAAGGGACCCACATTTACTTTCACTAATCTTTTCCTTTTTACATACCTATAGAAACTTTTACAGTCTGTTTTTATGTCCCTCGCTAGTTTACTCTCATGTTCTATTTTCCCCTTCTTTATCAATTTCTTGGTCCTCCTTTGCTGAATTCTAAAATCCTCCCAATCCTCAGGCTTACTACTCTTTTTGGCAACATTATAAGCCTCTTCCTTTGATCTAATACTGTCTTTAACTTCTCTTGTTAGCTTCGGTTGGACCACTTTTCCTGTGGGGTTTTTGTGCCTTAAAGGAATGTATATTTGTTGTAAATTATGTATTAATTCTTTAATTGCTCGTCCACTGTCATACCTTTTAATGTAGTTTCCCAATCTACCTTAGCCAACTCGCCTCTCATACCTACATAGTTTGCTTTGTTTAGATTTAAGACCCCAATTTCGGATTTAACTAAATCACTTTCAAACTTAATATAAAATTCTATCATATTATGGTCACTCTTCCCTAAAGGCCCCTTTGCTACAAGGTTATGAATTAACCGTTTCTCATTGCACATTGCCAACTTCATGCTGCCTGCTCATTATAATGATTTCTACGTGCAGCCAGCGCTAACCATGCTGTTCATTGGCTGCACGCATCAGCAGGTGGCCCAATATCATTACTAACTTGCACTACTTAAAGCTAGCCTGCACCTCTTAAAGGGAAGGTGCATTGTAGCTGCTGGAGTTGCTGAGATCATTGGGAATAGTGCTGTGCAATAATCAACAATGGCTGACCATGGGAGAGAGTGGGCACCAAGCTTTTCGAACGCTGCACTGGAGGTCTTGGTGGAAGAGGTGGAAAGGAGGAGAGATGTCCTGTAACCTGAGGGAGGCAGGAGGCCCTCCAGACACACGATGAGAAGGCAGGGGGAACAGATAGCCATGGAGGTCAATGCCAGGCGTATAGCCCCAAGGACCTGGATGCAGTGCAGTTTAATGACCTCACACGAGTGGTCAAGGTCAGTAAATGCATCTTCAAATGCCATATCCTACCATCTGCGCCACGAGCCTCAGCTACTGCTCAATTCCCCACACCCCCCAACATCAATCAGGACTCATGCCTAACATCCATATGCTTCACCTCACCCTCACACACTTAGCACTGTTTCAAGCCTCACACCCACATCTCACACCTTGCACACACTGCCAGCTATTCAACCATGACAGCCACATCACCCAAACATATTGCATGACACTCACTGACATACTTCTCTCTCTCTTGCAGGAGAAAGTGGCGCACAACCGGAGGCAGCAGTACCTAATCCTAGGGGGAGAGGCGTGTCATGAATCTTATCATGACTCATGAAGTAACACTGGGCGGCCAGCTGGTGGCGCTGTCCAAGGAGTATAAATACTCGGGCGTGGGCCCAGCTTGCTCAGGATGTTTCTGTAACCAGGAACTAGTGATGTAACTAGAATCTCATGGTTGTGAAACAGTTGATTAAAGCTTTGTTTTATACTCAAACCAAGTGCCCAGTAGTCTTTTTACATCGCGGCGCACCTGCATGTTGTAACCCCCATGGAGGAGACGGTGCTGGCCATCATGAGAAGGGGCATCGCTGAGGCTGTGGCCACCGGCGGGGCTGGAGGGATCGATGATGAGGGTATCCTCATACCCAATCCTCCTTCTCTCTTCCCATTTCCCCCTCATCCCACAATCTCTTCTGGCTTACAAGCTGCAGATGGTGTAAGCACACATTTCTTACTTTCTCCTATCCCCTCACTGCAACCTTACCCTTGTACCTTTTTCATTTCAGATACCCAAGAACTGCAACCTGCCCAGGCAGTGGTGGAAGAGCAGGAAGACAGTGATGATGAAGACACACCATCACTCGATTTCACACTCGCAGCCACCAGCTCACATACTTAGAGGATAGCTTAGAGGCGAGATCTGCACATGGTGAGACACCGGGCACAAGTGCGCTGCAGCCAGGGCAGGGGGCAAGGATAGCGCAAGTGCCAGCGTGCCAGAGGGCGAGGTTTCACATGAGTTCTGCTGCAGAGGACTCAGATGATGACTTTGATGAGCCAGGTTACAGAAAAAGGCTGATGTGTGCACACTGAAATACCTGGTGCATTGGGGAAGCCTGCCAGAAAGCCTGCACTCTGTCAAGGAGCATGGAGGAGTCTGGCACCAACTTGGCACAGGGCTTTACACAGTGCTTGGAGCCCACCCTTTCCAACATGGAACGGGTGTCTTCCTCCACCTGTGGAACCCACCATGATGCAGTGACTGATGGCCGATGTCTCAGCTTCCACCTAACGTCCGAGTGCTGCAGTCGAAACTCAGACTGCTGTCATCATGGCTCTGGATACCAGTATTCAAAGGGGCTTCCAGGGTGTCACAGCAGTCCAGCAGTCTGTCCTTCAACAGATTACTAGGATTGCTGAGGCGCCGCCCCGGGGGAGTAGCAGTGGCTCCATGGAGCACGAACCTGCTGTCCTCTCTGCTCGGACCAAGGTGGTAATGAGGTTTGGAGCTGAGTGGCTCTGGCGCAACCCAAACTGAGCAGGTTATTGGTGAGTAAGTGCCACTTGATAGCACTATCGATGACACCTTCCATCACTTTGCTGATGATTGAGAGTAGACTGATGGGGCGGTAATTGGCCGGATTGGATTTGTCCTGCTTTTTGTGGATAGTACATACGTGGGCAGTTTTCCACATTGTCGGATAGATGCCAGTGTTGTAGCTGTACTAGAACAGCTTGGCTAGAGGCGCGGCTAGTTCTGGAGCACAAGTCTTCAACATGACAGCCGGGATGTTGTCGGGGCCCATAGCCTTTGCTGTATCCAGTGCATTCAGCCGTTTCTTGATGTCACGTGGAGTGAATCGAATTGTCTGAAGACTGGCTTCTGTGATGGTGGGAACCTCAGGAGAAGCCCGAGACGGATCATCCACTTGGCACTTCTGGCTGAAGGTGGCTGCAAACATAAGAACATAAGAACATAGGAGCAGGAGTAGGCCATACGGCCCCTCGAGCCTGCTCCACCATTCAATAAGATCATGGCTGATCATCGACCACAACTCCACTTTCCCGCCCGATCTCCATATCCCTCGATTCCTCTAGAGTCCAAAAATCTATCGATCTCAGCCTTGAATATACTCAAAGACTCGGCATTCACAGCCCTCTGGGGCAGAGAATTCCAAAGATTCACCACCCTCTGAGTGAAGAAATTCCTCCTCATCTCAGTTTTAAATGGCCGACCCCTTATCCTGAGACTATGCCCCCTAGTTCTAGACTCCCCAGCCAGGGGGAAACAACCTCTCAGCATCTACCCTGTCAATCCCCCTCAGAATCTTGTATGTTTCAATGAGATCACCTCCCATTCTTCTAAACTCCAGAGAGTATCGGCCCATTCTACACAATCTCTCATCATAGGACAGCCCTCTCATCCCAGGAATCAATCTCGTGAACCTTCGTTGCACCGCCTCCAAGGCAAGTATATCCTTCCTTAGATAAGGAGACCAAAACTGTGCACAGTACTCCAGGTGTGGTCTCGCCAAGGCCCTGTACAATTGTAGCAAGACTTCCTTACTCTTATACTCCAAACCCCTTGTAATAAAGGCCAACAGGCCATTTGCCTTCCTTATTGCTTGCTGTACCTGCATGCTAGCTTTCTGTGTTTCTTGCATGAGGACACCCAAATCTCTCTGAACACCAACATTTGAAAGTTTCTCACCATTTAAAAAATATTCTGTTTTTCTATTCTTCCTACCAAAGTGAATAACCTCACATTTCCCTACATTATACCCCACCTGCCACCTTACTGCCCACTCACTCAGTCTATCTATATCCCTTTGCAGGCTCTTTGGGGCGATTTTGCTGGCGCTCGGGGCGGGTTTGGAGGCGGGTCAGGTGGTAACATTTTTTTAAATGATGGTGGGTTCCGATCCCGCCGTCAACCCGCCTCTGTGCAACTTTGCCAAA
Source organism: Somniosus microcephalus (assembly GCF_052327205.1). Lineage (NCBI taxonomy): Eukaryota > Metazoa > Chordata > Chondrichthyes > Squaliformes > Somniosidae > Somniosus > Somniosus microcephalus. The sequence continues at coordinate 6,353,298 of NC_141019.1, forward strand.
GGCGGGCTCACAGACTCCTGTTCAGTCCCGCCACCAAGCGGTGGGATAGGCACTCAAGGCTTGTTAACTGCCTGGATAATGCCATTTTGACAGTCGTTTTACATTTTGCCAGTTTTTCTGCATGTTCCACGTCGTTCCCAAACTGCGCCAGCTGATTGTGTCGGGTTCACAAGTGGCTGCCTTCTTGACAACTGCAGCTCCAGCATAAAAACGAAGCTCTCATCAAGGATCAGTTGCAGGTGGCAGAACTTTGTTTTTTCAGGTCTTGGAAAACTTTTTGCAGGTCTACTGATCTTGGCAGTGGTGAAGCTGAGATCCATCTCCACTGTGACCTCCTGGGAAAACCCTCTCCCCACATTGACAGAGCGCTTCTTCAACGGAGATATCGACCAGCAGCATGGGAACCATTTATTTCCTTTCATCCTGGTCCTCCGATTCGGAGGACGAGCAGCCGTGGCAGCAGCAGAACCAGGAACAACAGCAGCAGCAACAGCAGGAGCGCCAACCTCCTGCTCAGCCACCTGATGCTGCACAGGGCAGAAGGCGTCAGCGCAGGGATGCATGTTGCCGCAGGAGATACCCCCAACACAGAGTTTACAGAATGACCTTCCTCAACGTGCAGCTGGTGTGTAACCACAGGAAGGACATTTTGCATGTTTGCGCGAAGTACCCTGGCAGTTGTCATGACTCGTTCATCCTGCGGCAGTCTGTCTAATGTGCCTCCGCTCTTCAATCCACCAACACAACTTTCTAGGTGGTTACTTGGAGACAAGGGCTATGCCCTGAAGATGTGGCTGATGACGTCGTTGAGGAGGCCATCGAACGAAGCTGAGGAGCGCTACAATGCCAGCCACATTTCGACCAGATCCATCATCGAGCAAACCACCGGCTTGCTGAAGATGCGATTCAGATGCCTTGACAGATCAGGTGGAGCCCTGCAGTATTCAGCAGCCAGAGTCTCCCAAATCATCGTGGTCTGCTGTGCTCTGCACAACATCGCACAGTATCGTGGCTTGCAGCTGATTAAGAACAAGTGGCTCAGCGCATAGCCTCCTCAGATGAGGAGGAGGAGGAGGAGGAGGAAGAAGACCTTGCGGAGGTGGATGAACCAGCTGCAGCAGCACGCGAGCACATTGCTGCCCATGATGCAAGGGATGCACTAATCTTTGCCAGATTCGCTTAGGTAGACGAATCAAACACATGTGGCTGGCACCTTCTTATCACACCATGGACAATGTACAAGAACCTGTGTGTTCCTATCACTCTCACCACCATCATTACAAATGCAAGTCACCCTGAGCCCTCAATGGCAACTTCCATTTCCCAGATCACATAGGCCAGAACTGTTTGCCATCACTTCTGTTTAATCAATGCACAAAAGGATGACAATGGCAAAAATTAAAGACAATACAACAGAACACCCAAGTGACTACCCTTGTGACTAATTGTGCTTTATATTCCTCTTATGCATGCTTCTACGTGGTGCTTCCCCTGTGGCTTCAGCAGATGTGGAGGCCCCTTGCTCACTTTCATGCTGCTCCTGCTTCGACACCTTTAGCGGGCGTCCTCTGGGTTTGCGAGCCCGTGAGAACTCGACAACAGTCTGCTCCTCCTGCATCTGTGCAGGGGCTGAGACGCCCATCTCATTTGGGTGAGGACTCTGGTGGGGCTCTGACCGAGGGCTACTCAGTGGCATGGGATTGTGAGTGCTTGGAGAGGAGCCCCCACTTCCTTGTTGCCTGCCACCAACATCCCTCTCATGGGTCAGCCCCACTTCAGTGCTAGCCAGTGGCTTGACAGCACCTTGCTGCACATCAGGGGGGCCATGAGAACCCGTCTCTGCACTGACAGTCCTACTCAAAAGGACTTCCATGAAGCTCTGGTTTCTCTGCTCAATAGCTGCCCATCGCTCCTCCAGAGATGTCAGTCTATTCTGAACATTCACCATGTTTTCCAGACTCTGGCGACTTATTTCCTCCATGGCCGTAGCCATCCTTTCCACTGAGGTAGCCATCCTTTCCAGAGAGGTAGCCATCCTTACCATGGAGGTTGCCATCCTATCCGTGTTGGTGCATTCATGCACCATTGCCTCCACAAAGGCACTGCTCATGTTAGACATGGACTCCTCCATCGTCTCCACACTCACAGTAACCCTGGAGACAAAACCTGCCAGAGACTCCTGCACCTGTTCCTGGAGTTCCAGCACCGCTCTCTTTCTGGATGGACCCGGAGGCACAGGGTCCACATGCAGCCGAGCAGAGCTGGGAGCGCCCTGCGGCCTCCGACGAGGACTCTCCACCACTATCCCTGTCTCCACCAGCTGCTGATGCTCACTTGTGAGCTGTGATACACCAGGTGACAACACTACTCTATCTCCCGAAGGTCCCATCGAGGTGTGCGTATCTGCGCGGGTGCTGGGTGTGCTTAATTCTGCTGACGCTGCGCCCTCAGAGGTTGCAGGTTCCTCTGAGGAGTCTTCTGGTTCCGGCTCTTCCTCCTGGACAGTGGGGAGGGGGGCTGTCGATGGTCCTGTCGGGGAGTAAAAGCATGAGTTACACATGTGATATTAACGTAGCATACACATGGAATAGTGCAGATCATCATAAGTCAATCTGTATGAGCATCAGGTGCCATATCAGTCACTCGTGCAATGTAAATGAGAGAGATGCAAATCTATTCTGTCACCAGCTTGCTCTGCTGCGCCCGTCTGACTGTCCCCCACTTCCAGATCATCATCGCCTCCGATTATTTCGAGGGCCGCCTCCTCAGCATTGGTCAAAAGGGCAATTGAAAGTGGCCCTCCTCCTGTCCTAGCCCTCTCCCTCTTATTGTGGGCTCTCTTTTCCTGCAATGAGGGAGACAAGTGGAGTTTGAGTGAGAATGATGGAGTTAGTGTAGAGAGTCCAGAGCATAGATGCTTAGAAGGAGACAAAGATGGAGTGAGGTGCCAATACCAAGGGCCCTCCCTGTGCGTTGTTAGTTGTTGGCATTGCATAACAGTGGTAGCGAGTGTGAGGGCAGCATAGTTGAATAGTGAAGTGATTGTGTTCATAGAGTGAGAGTAAGGGTGCAAGGGTTGTAAGGGTAAAGTGGGATGTGTCGGAGGAGGTTGACAATGCTGGCGATGAGAGGAGATGGGGAGCAGATTGAGGCTAAGTATGATGTTATACTCACATTTCCTAAGGGGACCAGGTCATTGAACCTTTTTCTGCACTGTACCCAGGTTCGAGTGCACATGGATCCAGAGCTCAGCTCCTGAGCAATTTGCAGCCAGGCTGCTTTGGTTTGCTGTGGTGGCTTCTTCCGCCCAGAGGATGGGAACAGTACCTCCTTGTGCCCTCTGACTCCCTCCACAAGAGCATGGAGGGAGTCATTGTCAAATCGGGGAGAGGCCTTGGCCCTTGAGGTAGTCATGGCAGCAGTTGTAACAAGGAAATCCAGCAGCAAATAATGAGAAAATGAACCAAGGCTGCATGGGCCTCTTAAAAGAAGCTGGTGAACAGACATCAGCAGAGGTGAGTTCCAGACCCAAAACACTAATTGGCCAGGGGAGCGCACGCAGGGACTCAATTGCCCAATTAGGGCAAAATTTTACCGGCTGAAAGCGGCGGCGGGATCGGAACCCGCCGACCACCTGACCCGCACCCACCCCGCCACCAATGGGAATATCGCAGCCTTTGTGTCCTCCTCACAGCTTACTGTCCCACCTAGCTTTGTATCATCAGCAAACTTGGATACATTACACTCGGTCCCTTCATCTAGGTCATTAATATAGATTGTAAATAGCAGAGGCCCCAACACTGATCCTTGCGGCTCCCCACTAGTTACAGCCTGCCAACCTGAAAACGATCCGTTTATCCCTACTCTCTGTTTTTTGTCCATTAACCAATCCTCTATCCATGCTACTATATTACCCCCAACCCCATGAGCCCTAATCTTGTGTAATAACCTTTTCGAATGCCTTTTGGAAATCCAAATATACTACATCCACTGGTTCCCCTTTATCTACCCTGCTAGTTACTTCCTCAAGAAACTCTAATAAATTTGTTAAACACGATTTCCCTTTCATAAAACCATGTTGACTCTGCCCAATCATGTTATGATTTTCTAAGCGCCCTGTTACCACTTCCTTAACAATGGATTCCAGCATTTTCCTGACGACTGATGTCAGGCTAACTGGCCTGTAGTTCCCTGTGCTTTTTCTCCCTCCTTTCTTGAACACTTCAGCCTTGTCTTTTGCACTCACGTGCTGGGCTCCATCATCATTGAGGATGGGGATGTTCACAGAGCTTCCTCCTCCCGTTAGTTGATTAATTGTCCACCACGACTGGATGTGGCTGGACGGCAGAGCTTTGACCTTATCTGTTGGTTGTGGGCTCACTTAGCTCTGTCTACAGCACCTGGTGTCCGCTGTTCAGCATGCATGCAGTCCTGTGTTGTAGCTTCACCAGGCTGGCACCTCATTTTTAGGTACGCCTGGTTCCGAGTGTTCAGTAACTTGGACTGTGTGCGCTCATCCGCCAGTCCGCACACAAACTTATCTCGCAACACACGATCCAAAAATGTGCCAAAGTTACAATGCAAAGGCAGGTTTTTAAGAGCTCCAATGTACTCACTGATGGTTTCACTTTGTTTTTGGTTATAGCTCTCTGCTATTTCTAACAGCTTTGGGTCGAAATGGTCCTTGAGTTTCTCGACAATGTCTTCAAACAACACATCCTTCGCTTTTCCCGGCGCAAGTAGGTTTGTAAACGTTCCGTAGACATCTGGCCTGATCTCCGTTAGAAAAATTGCTTTCTTCCGTTCACAAATTTCTTTATTTTGAGCTTGAACATTCTCATCTGCACATTTGGTCTCAATAACGTTATGGGCCATCCACTCAATGTAAGAACTGAATGGTTCGCGAGCTCGGTCATACAAGCCAAGGCTTCCGATGAATATTGTAGGTGCGGCCATGATTGTCCCGATCCCGTCGAACAGTGACTCAGCACGCTACCTGTGTACCTGTGAGAATCAACGCCGCTGTTGCTGTGTATATGTACACACGAAGGCGAAGCACAGGCGATTCTGCCTCAGCGTTAACAGTAAAACATCACAAAAAAATTCAGTTTAGGTGTCACAAATTCACCTTAAACTTGTCCACTCGAAGATTGAACACTGTGTCCTTCCATGATTCCTAAAAATGGCTTTGGGATCCCATCATTCTCGCCAAAATGTAATATATGTGGGTAGAACAAATGAAGGACAGAGACACATGAGTTGCTAGTCCATGTGCTTGCTTGTGCCAGAGCGAACTGAGCATGCTCATACCAAACCATGTGACAAATCATGTGATAATACATCACAACATGATTTTGGGTGGGGTGCAAAGTGTATATATTGGGGCAGTAATTCCTCCCCAAATGCGTGAGTACGGAAGGGGTACTCACACGTCTGGCCGGAGGAAATGCCGGTTTTCAGCATGCACAGTGCATGCGCTGAAAACCGGCATTTCCTCTCCTCTAACCCAAGAGGTGAAGAGGCTAGCACGTGCGCTGTAGGGGGCAGCGCGTGCGTCTTGGATTTCCTCTGTTTTGGGGGATTTGCGCATGTCTAAAGGCCTCCGGTCTTTACGCTTGTAAAAAGCACACGTAAGTATTTATTTTTACAGGTAAGTGGTGTTTTAGTGCAAATTAGAAATTTTTTTTCCACAGGTTTATTATTTTAAAGAATCTACAATAAGGTAAGTTTAGTTTTAGACCCTTTTTATAAAAAATTTATTTTTTTCAAAAAAAAAAATTATTGTTTAAATTATTTTTTTTAACTTATTTATACTTAATTTAATGATTGGGATGTTTTTAAAAATGTTATTTAAAGTTTAAGTAGTGTTTTGGGGTGCAGTACTTTTCATGAGTTTGATAGTTCTTACTTTCAAACTTATGAATGAAGTTTCCCCTCCCCTGATTGGCTGAACAGTGCTCACCTGATCCCAGCCGGCACATCGCACTAACTACGCCGCTGGATCAGGTAAGCACAGCGCGCCAACATCTGAACCGGGCCACTGACAGGAAATGCAAGCAGGCCCGGGCTTCAGATGTCAGCGCGCAGGGTGAGTGCACATCGGGGGCTTGCACGCGCGGCAAGCCCCCGACACCAAGTTCTGGGCCATTGTGATACACAAGGTATAGCAATTGTGTGGGACAGGCTCAATGGACCAGAGGGTCTTTACCTGTCCGTCATTGTTCCTATGTTCGTAGGAGCAGGAGTACCAGCCTGCTCCGCCATTCAATAAGATCATGGCTGATCTTCTACCTCATCTCCACCTTCCAGCACTATCCCCATATCCCTTGATTCCCTTCGTATCCAAAAATCTGTCGATCTATGTATTGACTGTACTCAACGACTGAGCCTCCACAGCCCTCTGGGTTAGAGAATTCCAAAGGTTCACAACCCTCTGAGTGAAGAAATTCCTCCTCATCTCAGTCCTAAATAGCTGACCCCTTATTCTTAGACTGTGACCCCTAGTTCTAGACTTCCCAGCCAGGGAAACATCCTCCCAGCATTTACCCTGTCCAGCCTATTTCAATGAGATCACCTCTCATTCTTCTAAACTCTAGGGCTAGAAATTCGTTATAGCCCAGAATGGGCAGCATCAGCAGAAAAGTTGGAGAATTAGTGCCAGGCACTAATGCTTTAGACTGCACGCAAAATTCATGCCCGCTGCTCAAGAAAATGATTGGAGTCCTAACTCAAGTCTTAAAGCCCAAGCTCACTGGCGTTACACTCAAAGGGTGGACCAATATCAGGTGCAGTCTAATCGCAAGTCATGATTGCCACAGGTTTTTTTCAGTACTTAAAGGGGAGGATCTTTGATGCTGCAGCACCTCATTCTCAGCATTGCTGGCTGTGCAGCTGCCTCAGCAAGCAAAAGCAGCAGCAGGACAAGGAGAAGGAGCTGGAGGACTGAAGCAGGTGTACTCATGGCAGATCCACGCCCCAGGGAGAGAGCCTGCAGATTCTACGATGAAGCATTGGAGACGTTGGTGTTCGCTGTGGAGAGACGGAGGGCGGTGCTCTACCCTGCAGGAGGCAGGAGGCCCTCGCCGCAAGTCTTCCACACCATGTGGAGGGAGGTAGCGCAGCACATCTCAGGCAGCACTGTGGTCCCCAGGACCCACACACACTGCAGGAAGAAATTTAACAACCTCACTCGAGTGGTCAGGGTGAGTGAATGCTTCAACAAATGCTACATACCACCATCTGAACCATAGTCTGCACACACTGCCCAAAGCACCACACCCCCAGCACTCACCCACCAACAATCTCTACCTACCAACACTCAGACCCACATCTCACACCTTGCACACAATGACAGCTATTCAACTATGGCAGGCAGATCTCCCAAACACATTGCTCCACACTCACTCACACACTTTCCCTTTCTCTTGCAGGCCAAGGTGGCTCACAACAGGAGGGAGCAGGAGCACACAGGCGGGGGACAAGCCGACACCCAACCACTGTCTGCGCTGGAGAATCGCGTGCTGCAGATTATTGGGCACCAGGTGGTGGGCGCCGTGGCCACCGGCAATGTTAAGCCCCTTGTTCATCCCTACTCCTTCTTCTCACATCCCACTGCCCCCTCACCCCACAAGTATTTTGCACTTTCCAGCTAATCATGCTGTATGCATGCATTTCTCCCTTTCTGCCCCCTCCCCTCACCTTAACCTGACTCTTATGCCTTTATACTTTCAGATAATGAGCAAGCCCCTGAGCAGCCTGTCCCTGAGGGCACCGTAGAGAGCGAGGCGACAGAAGAAGATGAGGAAGTACACACCGCATCACTGTAGACACCAGCTCAGATACTGGCACTACACGTTCCTTAGAGGATAGTATAGTAGTGAGATCTGCACAGGGTGAGGCACTGGGGACGAGTGTGCTGCAGCAAGGCCTGGGGAAAGGGTAGCTCGGGGGCCAGCTCTCCAGGGGGCGAGTTCGCACGCGAGATCTGCTGAACAAGACTCAGATGAGGACCTCGATGGGGAGGCCTTTAGAAGAAGGGTGATGGGCATGCACATGGCGATGATAGGTGCAATGGCAAGGGTGCCTGAGAGCCTCTCGGCAATAGTAAGGAGCGTGGAGGAGTCCACCTCCAACACTGCACAAGGCTCTGCGCACACCATGGAGCCCATCATTTCCAGTCTGCAAAGGATGGTAGACTCCCAGAGAGACCGTGGCGACCCAGACCTGATGCGGCCTGTGATGGGCGATCTGGCAGCTTCTATTGCAGCACAGGCGGAAGCGACGCAACGTCTTAGTGCTGTAATGTAGTCTATGCTTGGTGGCATCCAATCTCAGACTGCTCTCATGCAGTCTCAGCTTGATGCCACACAAGCTCTGACTGCTGCCATCATGGCTGGGTCAACCACTGTCCACCGGGCCACTCACAGTGTCGCAGCAGGCCAGCAATCTGTGCTGCAACGGCTTGCTACGGATGCTGAGGTGCTGCCCCGGGGGAGTGGCAGTGGGTCAGTGGAGCAGGAAGCTGCTGTCCTCTCTCAGGATGATAGCATTCCTGCTCCCACCACTGCCACTCCGCCATTGCCCTAGTCGCTACCTGTCATCCAGCCAGCCCAGACTGCTGCCGCCCATGCTGAGGTGGTGCAGTCTACAGCCGGGCCTTCCAGGTCCAGAGCTGGTCGAGGGCGTCCTGCAAGGCCATCTGAAGTCTCCCCGCAGGGACACTCAGCAGCCTTCCACCAGTCCTGCTGCAGCCACTGGGCCAACACTTCGTAGGAGCACTAGAGTAGGCAAAGGCACAGTAACAAGAGGCACTCAGGGATTGCACAAGGGTGAATAGTTAATATTGTTGTTGTAAATATGTGTTCACTGATTTTTGATAAATTTATTAATTCAGTTTGGCTTCTTTTGTGGTGTGTCTAATTTCAGCTTTGTGCTGCGACAGGGCCTGCGACAGGGCCTGCGACAGGGATGGAATGATGGGGATGTGGTGAACAATGGGGATCTGGGGTTTCATTCATTCGAACCGCAGTCTGATAAGGCGATCACGAACTGCCCTTCCGGAAGGCCGATTGAGTGGCTGCCTCCTCCCTCGCTCCTGTTCCTCCTCCTCCTCCTCCTCCTCCCCCACTTCCTCCTCCTGAGGTGGTCCCGCAATCCCTGGTGGCAAGGACTGGGCCCTCATGATGGCCAATTTGTGGAGCATGCAGCAGACCACCACAAAATGGTACACCCACTCTGCCAAGTACTGGAGGGCTCCTCCCGAGTGGTCAAGGCAGCAGAACCATTGCTTCGGTAGGCCGATGGTCTGCTTGATGATGTTCCTGGTTGCAGCATGACTCTCATTATATGAGTGCTGGACATGAGTGTTGGGGTTGCGAAAGGGAGTCATGAGCCAGGTGGAGAGCGGATAGCCCTTGTCTTTGGCCAGCCAGCCGTAAGCTTGTTGTGGTGGCTGGAAGAGTGCTGGCACACCGGTCTGGCACAGGATGAAGGCATCGTGGCTGCTGCCAGGATAGCGGGCATTGACATTAAGGATTCGCTGTTTGTGGTCGCACACCAACTGCACATTAAGTGAGTGGTAGCCTTTGCGGTTATGGAAGATCTCAGGATTGTTATGCGGTGCCTGAAAAACCACGTGGGTGCAGTCAATGGCGCCCTGGACCATGGGGAATCCCGCTATCTTGGCAAAGCCACATGCACGCTCGTCCTGCTTCTCTCTGGTGATGGGGAAGGAAATGTAGTCCCTTCTCCTGCTGTAGAGAGCCTCTGTGACCTCCCGGGTGCAGCGATGGACGGCGAACTGCGAGATGTTAGCTACGTCTCCTGTTGCAGACTGGAAGGATCCGCTGGTGAAGAAATTGACGGCGACGGTGACCTTGACTGTCACTGTGAGAGCCATGGTTGCCCTGATCTGAGGCTGGGGGTCTGGTTACAGCAGGTGGCAGAGCTCTGTGACCCCCCCCTTGGTGAAGCGGAGCCTTTTAATACACTGCCCCTCGCTTAATTGGAGGTAGGAGAAGTGCTGCTGGAATACCCTCGGAGGGTAAGGCCTCCTGATGAGAGCCCAAATGGCTCTCCTCCTCCCTCTGGGCACATGTTCCAGTCTTTCTCGATGCCTCCGCTCCCTCCGCCGTAGATCCTGGAGGGTCAGGTCGACTGCCAGTATAGCCCCCGTTAATGTTACCAAGTGTAGCGGTTTGATTTTTTTAAGAATAAATGTCGCTGCTTTTTAGTTGCCACAACACTCCTGATACAAAGGAACCTTGAAATTACTGAATGAAACTGTTGAACTATGTGAAACTGACAAGAAATCATTGAAACTGCACTAACCTGACAGCTGCGAGTCATTACTGATGATCCCTTTAAATAACATCCCTGGAGCCAGCTTCCTGCTGCTTCATGCCAGCTCTCCCTATCGCTGTTTACTCCAGGTGCTAAGGTAGGTGGCGACAATCAATTTCGTAGATCAGGCACTCAGTGAGCATTGCACACTCACTGACGTCACGATCCACCTGGCGTTGACGCTCCCGGCGATAACTGTTACCAGCGGCACTGGGGGTGGGGGGGGGTGGTGCCTGTTTTGGCAAACGGCGCTGGATTTGACTCGCCCCAGCAGTAATACTCTAGTGCCCTATTAGCACCATCTGCTGACGTTAAGGGGCCTAATTTTTCCCCCTTGGGAATATCGGTCCAGTCTACTCGATTTCTCCTCAAAGGACAATCCCCCCATCCCAGGAATCAGTCTAGTGAACCTACGTTGCACTCCCTCTAAGGCAAGTATATCCTTCCTTAGGTAAGGAGACCAAAACTGTCCACAGTGTTATGAATCTTATGATCCATGAAGAAAGACTCATGAAATAACACTGGACGGCCAGCTGGTGGCACCGTCCAAGGAGTATAAATACTCGGGCGTGGGCCCAGCTTTCCCAGGACATTTTGTAAACAGGAACTAGTGAAAGATAACTGGACCTCCATGTTTTGAAACAAGTTGATTAAAGCCTTGCTTTATACTCGAACCAAGTGCGTAGTGAGTTTTATTACATCACACAGTACTCCAGGTGTGGTCTCACCAAGGCCCTATATAATTGCAGTAAGACGTCTTTACTCTTATACTCCAATCCCTTTGTAATAAAGGCTAACATAACATTTGCTTTCCTCATTGCTTGCTGCACCTGCATGTTAACTTTCATTGATTTGTGTACAAGGACACCCAGGTCCCTCTGAATAGTATTTCGCAATCTCTCACCATTTAAAAACAATTCTGCTTTTATATTTTTCCTACCAAAGTGGATTACTTCACATTTCTCCACATTATATTCCATCTGGCATGTTCTTGCCCACTCACTTAACCCTTTGCAGCCTCTTTGCATCCTCTTCACAACTTACTTTCCCACCTAGCTTTGTATCGTCAGCAAACTTGAGTACATTACATTCAGTCCATTCATCTAACTCATTAATATAGATTGTAAATAGCTGGGGCCCAAGCACTGATCCTTGCGGCACCCCACTAGTTACAGCCTGCCAACCCTACTCTCTGTTTTCTGTCCATTATCCAATCCTCAATCGATGTGAATATATGGGCGGCGCAGACATGATGGGCCGAAGGGCCTCTTTCTGTGCTGTAAAACTCTATGGCCTAGAAATTGAGTTTTGGCGCAGCCAGGGCTTTAGCGCCGGAAGTTAGTGCCGGAGCTAAGTCGCGCTGGTCGGGCCCAAAATTCACCAATTCTGCGCCCAAACGGCTGCCGGCACTGCTGAGAGCTGTTTGCGCCTGAAAACTGGCGCTACGCGCTGAATATCGGCGCTATTCCGGCGCTGCGGCGCCCGCTGCGGTGCGGCAGGTTCAGGAAGTGCAGGCCTCCTCCTTCCCTTAAGGAGGAGCTGCCTGCACCCGGCCGCGGCCCGCGAAAATCTTTTTAAAAATGAGCCCGGCACCTCGGACAAGTGCCGGGCTTGCTTCTGTTCCGGGGGGGGGGGGGGGGGGGGAAGTCCGGGGAGGGAGCTGCGGCCAGGCGGCCGGCGGGAAAGCGGCCGGCCGCCGCGGTGCCTTTAATGCGCCGGCGCAAAGTCATGTAAGACTCTGTTGCCAGAGTCTTAGTTGCGGCTGCCACGGGCGAGGCGGCCGCAACTGAATTTCGGCGCTGGGGCCCGTCGGCATGGCAACCGGGACGCTGCGCACACCGATGACGTCATCGGTGCCGGCGCAGCGCTACCGGTCTACCGCGGCGGAAGGGCCCCAGGCAATTTCGGCGCCGGCGCCAATTGCAGCGCTAGGCCCTCTAGCGCCGCAAAATCGGCGCTAAGGGCACTGAATTTCTAGGCCTATGACTCTATTACCCCCAATCCCATGAGCCCTAATTTTGTGTATTAACCTCTTGTGTGGCACCTTATTGAATGCTTTTTTGAAAATCCAAATATACTACATCCACTGGTTCCCCCTTATCTAACCTGCTAGTTACAACCTCAAAAACCCCTAACAGATTTGTCAAATTGGTCCTAGTGGTAGAGGTCATGGATTTGGGAGGTGCTGCTGAAGAAGCCTTGGCGAGTTGCTGCAGTGCATCTTGTAGATGGTACACACTGCAGCCACGGTACGCCGATGGTGGAGGGAGTGAATGTTTAAGGTGGTGGATGGGGTGCCAATCAAGCGGGCTGCTTTGTCCTGGATGGTGCCAAGCTTCTTGAGTGTTGTTGGAGCTGCACTCATCCAGGCAAGTGGAGAGTATTCCATCACACTCCTCACTTTTGCCTTGTAGATGGTGGAAAGTCAGGAGGTAGAAACATAGAAACATAGAAGATAGGAGCAGGAGTAGGCCATTCGGCCCCTCGAGCCTGCTCCGCCATTCAATGAGATCATGGCTGATCATCCAAATTCAGTACCCTGTCCCTGCCTTCTCTCCATATCCCTTAATCCCTTTAGCCTTAAGAAATATATCTAACTCCTTCTTGAATATATTTAATGAATTGGCCTCTACTGCCTTCTTTGGTAGAGAATTCCACAGGTTCACCACTCTCTGGGTGAAGAAATTCCTCCTCATCTCA
>NC_141019.1:6371338-6428501 GCF_052327205.1 Somniosus microcephalus
CATCTCCAAAGTCCTTGAACGTGTTGCCGCCTCCCAAATCCGTGCCCATCTTTCCCACAGCTCCATATTTGGACCCTCTTCCAAACAGGTTTCCGTGCCTGCCACAGCATTGGAACGGCCCTTATCAAAGTCACAAATGACATCCTCTGTGACTGTGGTCACCCTTCTTGACCTTCTTTAAAGGCATTTCTATAGCGCCTTTAACATAGTAAAACGTCCAGACGACCCAAAGCTTGGTCAATGAGGTAGATTTTAAGGAGCGTCTTAAAGGAGGAGAGAGAGAGGGAGAGGTTTAGGGAGGGAATTCCAGAGCTTAGGGCCTAGACCGATACCTCCTTCTCATCTACATGCTGTCACTTGGCAACACCATCCAAAGACATGGGGTCAGCTTCCATGTGTATGCTGATGACACCCAGTTTGGCCTCTCCAACACCTCTCTCAACCCATATTCTGCTTCTGCGCTATCAGACCCAGTCCTGGATGAGCTGCAATTTCCTCCAGTTAAATACTGGAAAGACTGAAGCTATTGTCTTCGGACCCCGCCTCAAACCCCATACCCTCACCCCCGATTCCATCCCCCTCCTCAGCCACTGTCTCAGGCTGAACTAGACTATTTGCAATTTTGACGCCCGATTTGACCTTGAGCTGAGCTTACAAACCCATATCCTCTCCACCATCACGGCCTCCAACTTCCACCTCCGTAACATCGCCCGTCTCCGCCCCTGCCTCAGCTCATCTGCTGCTGCAACCCACATCCACGCTCTTGCCACTTCCAGACTCGACTATTCCAACGTTCTCCCGACCGATCTCCCACCTTCCACCCTCTGTAAACTTCAGCTCATTCAAAACTCTGCTGCCTGTATCCTATCCCGCATACCCATCACTCCTGTCTTTGTTGACATATGTTGGCTCCCGGTCCTCCAGCGCCTGCAATTTAAAATTCTTATCCTCATGTTCAAATCCCTCCATGATCTCATCTATCTCTGCACCCTGCTCCAGTCCCCCAACCCCCTATCTTAAACTCTCTGTTCCTCTGCCTCTGGGCTCTTGTGCATCCCCGACTCTCTTCGTTGCACTTATGCGGTCGTGACCTACATCTGCTGCCCGTATCCTAACTCACACCAAGTCCCTTTTACCCATCACCCCTGTGCTCGCTGACCAACAATTTTAGAATTCTCATCCTTGTGTTCGAAACTCATCCATGGCCTGACCCCTCCCTACCTCTGTAATCTCCTCCAGCCCTACAACTCTCCAAGAACTCTGCGTTCCTCCAGTTCTGGCCTCTTGCCCTGATTTCCTTTGCTCCACCATTGGCAGCCGTGTCTTCAGCTGCCTGGGCCCTAAATCTCTCTTAGGCAGTCCCTCGGAACTGAGGATGACTTGTTGCCACATTAAAAATGAGTTCGCAGGTGACTGATGAGTCCAATGCGGGACCTACAGTCTCTGTCACAGGTGGGGCAGACGGTGGTTGAAGGGGCGGGTGGGTGGGGTGCTTGGGTTGACGTGTGCTCCTTCCGCTGCCTGCGCTTGGCTTCCGCTTGCTCCCGGCGAAGAGACTCGAGGTGTTCGGCGCCTTCCCGGATGCTTCTCCTCCACTTTGTGCGGTCTTGGGCCAGGGATTCCCAGGTGTCGGTGGGGATGTTGCACTTTTTCAAGGAGGCTTTGAGGGTGTCCTTGAAGCGTTTCCTCTGCCCACCTGGGGCTCTCTTGCCGTGCCAGAGCTCCGAGTAGAGCGCTTGTTTTGGGAGTCTCGTATTGGGCATGCGGACAATGTGACCTGTCCATCGGAGCTGATTGAGCGTGGTCAGAGCTTCGATGCTGGGGATGTTGGCCTGAGCGAGAACACTGACGTTGGTGCGCCTATCCTGCCAATGGATTTGCAGGATCTTGCAGAGGCAGCGTTGGTGGTACAGGTACCTCTCCAGTGGTTTGAGGCGCCTGCTGTACATGGTCCATGTCTTTGAGGCACACAGCAGGGCAGGTATCACTGCTGCCCTGTAGACCATGAGCTTAGTGCCGGGTTTGAGGTCCTGGTCTTCAAACACTCTCTTCCTCAGGCGACCGAAGGCTGCACAAGCACACTGAAGGCAGTGTTGGACTTCGTCGTCGACGTCTGCCCTTGTTGACAGTAGGCTCCCGAGGTATGGAAAGTGGTCCACTCTGGAATTCTCTCTCAATCTCAGAGGCCTCTGTACCTCGCTCTCCTCCTTTAAGACATTCCTTAAAACCTACCTCTTCGACTAAGCCTTTGGTCACTTGTCCAAATATTTCTTTTTGTGGCTTGGTGTCAAACTTTGACTGATAATGCTCCTGTGAAGCACCTTGGGCCATTTTACTACAATAAAGGCACTATATAAACAGAAGTTGTTGTTGTGCCTTCAGTCGTCCAGGCCCTATGCTCTGGAATTTCCTTCCTAAACCTCTCCGCCTCTGTCTCCTCCTTTAAGAGGCTTCTTAAAATTTTTTGACCACTGCTTTTGGTCACTCTTCCTCATATCTCCGTCTTTGGCTCAGAATCCATTTTTGCCTGATTACACCGGCATCTCCACATCACTTCTGTGGGACATTAAGGGTGCTATATAAATGCATGCTGCTGTTTTATGTACGCACACAGTGGCCGTAAATTTCCTCGGAGTTGATCCCGCTCTGTCACTGGAACTTCACTGGAACTGCGGCGGAAGTTACAGCGGCAGAGCGAGAGCCACGCCGAGGAAATTCCTGGCCAGTGTTTTTTGTAAGTATGGCAGCTGCATGCTAATGCAACATCTGTACAGTTTGTTTTAACTGGATAAAAAGGTGGCGACTGTACTGCTAACACATGCACACTGTCTACGCCCCTGGGTGAAGAATGGCTTTATGGGTGAGGGCGGTCCTGGAGGTGCTTGTACCATAGAGCACATATACCAGAAACGCTGTTTACGGAGGTCACGGTCCATCATCAAAGACCCTACCCACCCCAGCCACAGTCTGTTCGCCCCCCTGCCATCTGGGAGACGCTACAGATGCATTCGCACCCGTACGACCAGATTTAGGAACAGCTTCTTTCCCAGGGCTGTCATCCTACTGAACTCCACAAATAAACTCTAAAGCCTGCACATCTGCCAATGCACTTTATAATGGTTATGTTTATGTATTACAAGCCAAATGTATGTTGACTGTTTAAATGTCTTAATCTAAACGTACACTCTCGGGAGCCGCAAGCCTACATTTCGTTGTACTGCACTTGTGCACTAACAATGACAATAAAAGTTGATTATTATTATCAAGAGCCAGTGTCAGCTGTGGCTCAGTTCGTAGCACTCTCGCCTCTGAGTCAGAAGATTTTGGGTTCCAGTCCCACTCCAGAAACATTACAAAAATTTAGGCTGACCACAGTCACAGAGGATGTCATTTGTGACTTTGATAAGGGCCGTTCCAATGCTGTGGCAGGCACGGAAACCTGTTTGGAAGAGGGTCCAAATATGGAGTTGTGGGAAAGATGGGCACGGATTTGAGGGAGTGCTGCACTGTCAGTAGGTGGCGTCTTTCAGATAAGACATTAAACTGAGGCCCTGCCTGCCCTCTCCAGTGGATGTAAAAGATCTCACGGCATGATTTGAAGAAGAGCAGGGGTGTTCTCTGGTGTACTGGCCAATATTTATCCCTCAATCGACATCATGAAAACCGATGATTTGGTCATTTATCACATTGCAGTTTGTGGGAGCTTGCTGTGCGCAAATTGGCTGCTGTGTTTCCCACATTACAACAGTGACTACACTTCAAAAGTACTTCATTGGCTGTAAAGTGCTTTGGGATGAACTGAGGTTGTGAAAGGCGCTATAGAAATGCAAGTCTTTCTTTCCCTCCTTAAAGGGGACGAGGAATCATGAAGTATCTGCTGTGGTTTTGGAAATGTGCGGTGCAGGGCCATATTTCTGCAGAGGGCGTCATGGCAGAGCAGCTCCAGGCCGCACGGTCTCTACGCACAAACCAGTGACGTCACAAGCACGGAGCACCTGTTGACGTCACTGAGTGGGCAGGAAGGTGTGACGCAGCACGCAGGCGCCGGAGCCGGCGAGATTATTTTCTTTCTTTTTCTCTTTTTTAATTTCTCCGCAGTTTGGTTTTCTTTCTCCTTTCCCGGGTTGTGTTTTTTTTTCTCCCCTTTCCCCACCCCCCCCCTTCTCCTCCTCCTTCCTCCCCGCCCTCTCTCTCCAGTCCTCGAAAGGCGAACCTTTTGTTTCGTTTTCTGGGTCGGCAACGGACGGTTTGCGGTGCGAGCGCCGAGCGCGGAGTTTTTTCCTTGAGGCGTCGGCCTGAAAACCCCCGAGTGTGAGGCGGTGAGTGGGAGCCCCGTGCGGGAGGCCTTCAGCGGGCGGGCAGGGGGCGGGGACACTGCAACGGCGGACGGCCGTGGTTTGTGGGGGGGGGGAAGCTGCTCAATCACTTGGGGGGCATGTTCCTCATTAACCAGTCAAATGAAGTTTTAGCCCGTGTACTTCCATTGGTCTCTTGGGTTTTTTGGGGGGTGGGTCTCTTTTTTTAGGGCTTTACATTGTTATTTTATGCCAGACACAGGAATGGTCAGAGTCCAGAACCAGGGGTCACAGTCTTGGGGATAAGGGGTAAGCCATTTAGGACAGAGATGAGGAGGAATTTCTTCACCCAGAGAGTGGTGAACCTGTGGAATTCTCTACATAGAAACATAGAAGATAGGAGCAGGAGTCGGCCATTCAGCCCCTCGAGCCTGCTCCGCCATTTAATGAGATCATGGCTGATCATCCAAATTCAGTACCCGGTCCCTGCCTTCTCCCCATATCCCTTGATCCCTTTAGCCTTAAGAAATACATCCAACTCCTTCTTGAGTATATTTAATGAATTGGCCTCCACCGCCTTCTGTGGTAGAGAATTCCACAGGTTCACCACTCTCTGGGTGAAGAAATTCCTCCTCATTTCTGTCCTAAATGACTTACCCCTTATCCTTAGACTGTGACCCCTGGTTCTGGACTCCCTGCCATCGGGAACATCCTTCCTGCATCTAGTCTGTCTAGTCCTGTTAGAATTTTATAAGTTTCAATGAGATCCCCTCTCATACCACAGAAGGCAGTGGAGGCCAATTCGTTAAATATATTCAAGAAGGAGTTAGATATATTTCTTGGGGCTGGGGGGATCGGGGGATGTGGGGGGAGGGCAGGAGCAGGGTGCTGAATTTGGATGATCAGCCATGATCTCATTGAATGGCGGAGCGGGCTCGAGGGGCCGAATGGCCTACTCCTGCTCCTATCTTCGATGTTTCTATGAGCCCCAATGGTGATTTCCCCCCCCCATCAACTTTTCCTTGATGTCTTCAAGCACCAGGACCTTCAAAAGAACAACAGAAAATGCTGGAAAAACATTATCAAGGGTTTTGACCCGAAACATTGACTCTTAATTTCTCTCCACGGATGTTGCCTGGCCTGCTGAGTTTTTCCAGCATTTTCTGTCGTTATTTCGGATTTCCAGCATCTGCAGTATTTTGCTATAGGACCTTCAAAAGGTTCGGCTTGGGATCTGTCTTGGGAAGTGCTGGGAGGTGGATGTTCATGTGCTTAATTGCTTAATGGGGGGTGGTTAAGCCTGTTGGTCACGCGTGTAGGTGGCATGCGCATTTGCCTGGGTAGCACGCGTATTTGCCCGGGTAACATGCTGGTCGACATCCTGAACCGACCTCGGCTCACTCCGACACGGAAGGTTAAGGGTTCCTGTCAAAAGCCTGGTCTGTCTCCCGAAATATCAATTCTCTTGAGCGGTATGAATTCTGCGATCAAGCTTTCCCTTTCCCAGGAATGATCGAGATTGATTGGTATCATTAGTCAACAACTCCATTATCGTTGTATCATGCGAATACCAGGATGGGAGAAAGCGAACTAGGTGGACCGTGGTCTTTTTTCGTCTAGCAATTTCTACGTGCTGACGAATGGATCTGTGTCCTTGCCCAAGAAACATGTGGAATGGCCAGTGATGGTTCTCCAAAGTTCCATGGTTACTAAGAGCCAGGGCCTGAGGCATGGCTCTGCTCATTGAAAGAAAAAGGTTGCGTTTATCGAGTACCTCTCGTATCCTCTGGACATCCAGAAGCTCTTGACAGCTAATGAAGTATTTTTGAAGTGTAGTCATTGATGTAATGTGGAAAACCGCGGCAGCCAATTTGCGTACAGCAAGGCCCCACAAACAGCAATGAGATAAGCTTCAGCTTTTCCACAGTTGCTAAGGACCACATTGTGAAGGGGCAGTGGGGGATTTGGTCTTTCAGCCACAAAAACCCTGAGGGAATCATTACCCTCGAGTGCTGCTAAGCCATATCGCATTCAGAGGTGTTCACATTTGAGATGGTGACTGAACATAGGAACAGGAGTAGGTCTTTCTCGTCCTCCTTCAGTGACAGCAAATGGCCCATTCAGGTCAAGCTTGTGGCATACAAGACGTATAACATACAAGCGGTTCTTCTTCATGGTTCAGAGCTCCTAGCCGTGCACCGAAAGGACTTCCTTCGGTCGTACGTGCAAGATACAGGATCAAACTGAAGTGGATTTGTGAAGAGGAGAGGTTGTTGCGAGGATGGTGGGTTATGGCCAACACTGAGCAGGCATGCATCTTTGCCAAAGTCCTTTTCATAAACCGCTGGATTAAGTATTTGTTGACTAGGTTATCCTGGTGCATGGCATTGGACTTGATGTCTAGAGCATCACGACAGCTGGCATGTCCGCAAAGGTCCTTCCACCATACACAAGTCAATTGTTCATTAAGTAGCTGATGAGAAATCCGAGGGTTAGGATAAGAACTGCTGAGAGGCTGACTGTCTGAATGTGCTCATATATCCAGGGCTTGGAACCTCCCTTACGTAGTAGCTGCTGAAGGTGGCAGGACATATTGAGAGAGTCGTTAGCAAAGCATATGGGATCTTGGGTTTCATGAATAGAGGTATTGAGTACAAAAGTAGAGAAGTTATGCTGAACCTTTATAAAGCGCTGGTTAGGCCACAACTGGAGTATTGCGTCCAGTTCTGGTCACCACACTTTAGAAAGGATGTGAAGACCCTTGAGAGGGTGCAGGGGAGATTTACCAGAGTGGTTCCGGGGATGGGGGATCTTAGCTACAAGGACAGGTTGGAGAAGCTGGATTTGTTTTCATTAGAGCAAAGGAGGTTGAGGGGTGATTTGATAGAGGTGTACAAGCTAATGACAGGTTTGGATAGGCTAGACGGGGAAAGGCTGTTCCCACTAGTTGATGGTACAAGGACACAGATTTAAGGTTTTGGGCAAGAGATACAGGGGGGATGTGAGGAAAAACTTTTTTACGCAGCGAGTGGTGAGGACCTGGAACTCGCTGCCGACGGAAGTGGTGGAAGCGGAGATCAATGTTTTCAAGGGGAGACTGGATAGGCACTTGAGGGAAATAAACTTGCAGGGCTACGGGGATAGAGCGGGGGAATGGGACTGACTGGATTGCTCTACAGAGAGCTGGCGTGGACTCGATGGGCCGAATGGCCTCCTTCTGTGCCGTTATGTCTAATTTGTGGATGCACTGTTTGATGGAATGTGGTGTGCGCCCATGCTATGGTCAAGATTTTTTTAAATATTTGTTCTTGGGATGTGGGTGATACTGGCGAGACTGTATTTGATGTCCATCCCTAGTTGTGTTGAGAAGCTGCTGGGCCTTCCTGAACTGCTGCCCTCCTGTTTTTTGGTGTGTTGTGCTGCTCAGAAGGAGCTCCTGTTGTCTGCCTATCAAGGTCTTAAACCTGCACTTGTTGCCCAATGACAAGCTCGTGTCTGTTGTATTTTTCTGTTGGGGGCGGGTGTGGGGGAGAGAAAGAGTTGGCATTGTCTTTTTGGGGTCAAGTTGGTTTCAAGATAGCATGCCATTGGTGCTGGTAGATTTGAACTGAGTCGGTCCGCTGTGGCAGATTCAGTAATCGAGTTCTTCAGTTAGGCAGAGCTGCACTAGTCCAGGCTTGACCACCTGATGGGTAGACTTGTCACTGGGGGCTGGGATTTTCCCAGATAACACTGTAACTCCACCCTAATGGGTAGGGTGGTCCTAGCTGGGCAAACAGTGGGAGACTTGCAAGTGGTCTGTGCTGGTGAGCTGCCTGGTTCTAGCTGTTTGAACTCAGACAGACATACCCTTATGCATATTTTGGGATCACTGAGCCTTTGCTCTGCCAACCTGCACCTAAGCTCTATGGGCTCAGGTAAATGGGGTGTGGGACGAGAGGCGAGTGTGCTCTTCATATCAGACATGCAGAAATAACTTGTATGCACTTAGTAGTTTGGTTGGGTCTCCAATGCCAGGTTGACCCAAACTAAACCTACGGGGCCTCACTGCCGGCAGTGTAAATTCGCTGCAAGCATTCAAATGGGGACTAGACGAGTTCCTGAGAGTGACCAACATAACTGTGTCAAAGGTAGGTGGGTCATTAGGGGACGTGCCATCCGATTACTGTGGTCTCTTGGGTTTGATGATCTTTACTGGTCCTTTTTTTGTGTATTTTGCCATCTTCAGCACCAAAGGAAACAAACCTTTCTCTTAATAAACACTGAAAATGTTGGATGGGCCAGTGCAGAGGGAGCTTCACTATCTAACCCGTGCTGTACCTGTCCTGGGAGTGTTTGATGGGACAGTGTAGCGGGAGCTTTACTCTGTATCTAACCCGTGCTGTACCTGCCCTGTGAGTGTTTGATGGGACAGTGTAGAGGGAGCTTTACTCTGTATCTAACCCGTGCTGTACCTGCCCTGGGAGTGTTTGATGGGACAGTGTAGAGGGAGCTTTACTCTGTATCTAACCCGTGCTGTACCTGCCCTGTGAGTGTTTGATGGGACAGTGTAGAGGGAGCTTTACTCTGTATCTAACCCGTGCTGTCCCTGTCCTGGGAGTGTTTGATGGGACAGTGTAGAGGGAGCTTTACTCTGTATCTAACCCGTGCTGTACCTGCCCTGGGAGTGTTTGATGGGACAGTGTAGAGGGAGCTTTACTCTGTATCTAACCCGTGCTGTACCTGCCCTGGGAATGTTTGATGGGGACAGTGTAGAGGGAGCTTTACTCTGTATCTAACCCGTGCTGTACCTGTCCTGGGAGTGTTTGATGGGACAGTGTAGTGTGAGCTTTACTCTGTATCTAACCCGTGCTGTTCCTGCCCTGGGAGAGTTTGATGGGACAGTGTAGAGGGAGCTTTACTCTGTATCTAACCCGTGCTGTACCTGTCCTGGGAGTGTTTGATGGGACAGTGTAGAGGGAGCTTTACTCTGTATCTAACCCGTGCTGTACCTGCCCTGGGAGTGTTTGATGGGGACAGTGTAGAGGGAGCTTTACTCTGTATCTAACCCGTGCTGTACCTGTCCTGGGAGTGTTTGATGGGACAGTGTAGAGGGAGCTTTACTCTGTATCTAACCCGTGCTGTACCTGCCCTGGGACTGTTTGATGGGACAGTGTAGAGGGAGCTTTACTCTGTATCTAACCCGTGCTGTACCTGCCCTGGGAGTGTTTGATGGGGACAGTGTAGAGGGAGCTTTACTCTGTATCTAACCCGTGCTGTACCTGCCCTGGGAGTGTTTGATGGGGACAGTGTAGAGGGAGCTTTACTCTGTATCTAACCCGTGCTGTACCTGTCCTGGGAGTGTTTGATGGGACAGTGTAGAGGGAGCTTTACTCTGTATCTAACCCGTGCTGTACCTGCCCTGGGACTGTTTGATGGGACAGTGTAGAGGGAGCTTTACTCTGTATCTAACCCGTGCTGTACCTGCCCTGGGAGTGTTTGATGATAACACTGGGTGTGCAAAATGGAAAATGTTTTATTTCTTACCACTGAAATCCCTTAATTTGAGAACAAAAATGTATCAAAAGCAGAAGGATTTTCCAGACGTTCAATCTTTCAACATGTACTTGGCGTGGGGAGGGGCTTGCGTATATTGTGAGCCACGGTGCTTCTACAAAATGTCGACTGAGTCCCGGCTCCCTAATTTGAATCCGAGATGAGAAGTCTATCAAAAGCAGGCGCCGCCCCCCCCCCCCCCCTGCCTTTCTTTGAGCCTGGGTGGCAACGCTTAGGTAACTACAGAGGATAGACTGTATTATTGATTGGTTCTGCTAATGATAAAGAAGAGCTCATTTCAAATCCTGCATTAAAGAAAGTCTCTTTCAGCCAAAGGGCCCGGAACGCTGTCCAGTAAACGATCCACCGAAGGTCCTGTGGTTTGACGTTATTTGAAGCCCTCAGTTCGGTTACAGTCATGTGATCACTGGCAGGTGGATGTCCTTGTTACGTTTAGTTGAGATTCTTATCACTAATGAATTCTATGAAAAATAATGATGCTTTCTGGAAACTCAACTGAGATTGATCCCGGGTCTGGCAAGACGGTGCTATCTGCTAGCCTTGCTGTCGAGTCTATTATAAAGTTCTTAAATGGTTGAAAAATTGGAGATCCGTTCTGCCTTAATTACAAGAGATATCCTAATTTTTCTTCCCAAAAATGTAGAAATGGATCAGTTACTATAATGAGAGAAGGAGCTGTGATAGAATCTTCCCATTTCACAGAAACGGTTGGTCGGTCCTTTTGCGGGCGTCAGGACTGGTGTCAGCTGAGCTTTTTTGACTTGGTTCTTGTACCGTGTTGAGGTGCATGTCGAACTGTCGATGTTCCAAATTCCGAAATCAGAATCGAGATTGATGCCAGTCCAGTTACACAAATGACTATCCAGTTACCAGCTTTTATCACTTAATGGTCTATGCGATTGTCTTTTAAATATTTAACATTGGCCGTAACAGAAGTTGTGAAATCTATCGCCATGAAATAGGAATTTTATTTCCATGAGTGAGGGTGACTGGAAAACTCACACTTCACAAATAAACCTCACAAGTTAAAATGAAAATTGTTCAGGGGTGGGGTTATTCAGCTTGCTGTTTTAGCTGTTAAAGTGCCAATATCACCATTGAAATATAATTGGGAACGCTGTCAACATGGGAAGCAGTGGCTTAATTCCACCTTCGCACTATCACCCGTCTCCGCCCTTGCCTCAGTCCATCTGCTGCTGAAACCCTCATCCATGCATTTGTTACCTTCAGATCAGCAGGTCATTATTATTCCAACGCTCTCCTGGCCGGCCTCCTCTCCTCCACCCTCCGTAAACTTGAGTTCATCCAAAACTCTGCCCATATCCTGACACGCACCAAGTCCCATTTACCCATTGCCCTTGCGCTCGCCGTCCTACTTTGGCTCCCGGTTAAACAATGCCTCCATTTTAAAATTCACAATTTGTGTTTAAATCCCTCCATGGCCTCACCCCTCCCTATCTCTATAACCTCCTCCAGCCCTACAACCTTCTGAGATCTCTGCTTTCCTTCAATTCTGGCCTCTTGTGCATCCCTGATTTCTTTCGCCACGCCATTGGTGGCCGGGCCTTCAGCTGTCTTAAGTCCTAAGCTCTGGAATTCCCTCCCTAAACCTCTCCGCCTCTCTACACCTCTCTCCTCCTTTAAGATGCTCCTCAAAACCTTCCTCTTTGACCAAGCTTTTGGTGACCGGTTCTAATATCTCCTTATGTGGCTCGGTGTCAAATTTTGTTTTATAATGCTCTTGTGAAGGGCCTTGGGATGGTTTACTATGTTAAAGATGCTATATGAATGCAATTTATTGTTGTTAATTCATAACAGTAAAAATGGAGTTTAGAAAGATGATTGTGCAGGCCACAACATAAACATTGTGTGCCAGCAACTATTCCCCAATACCCAGTATTGACTATACCAATAAAAGATATGAAATCTGATTTAAAAACACATAAAATCATGCCAAAACAATCAAGATTCATAGATCCCTCTGTGCCAAGAGCAGGTTAAGGAAGGAGTATCCAATTAGGCTGTGCTGTGTCAAAGTATATCTACTGTTTTCACTGAGCTGTGAGTGATCAGCACAAGTTGTATTTTATTCCAAACCATAGGGCAGGACATTCTGGCCATTGGCTGGTGGTCTCCAGAATCAGTGAAACCCAGATATCTCCCTGCCCAACTAGTCGCTGCCGGCATTGGATGTGGAAAAGGCAACACATCTTGCCAGGCCTAGAATGTAGCTCAAACTAACCAATGAGATTGAAGTGGGCCAGATGTACTGGATTGCATAGGAAGAGGTGTGCTACTAGCAGCACTCCTGCTCCCGCATCACTTCCTGGTGGCCCAGGACATAGCCATCCTTTCAGGTGTATCTGAGTGAAATCGTATGAAAATAAGCAGTTTGGCATTTCATCGACCTACCACCATGCACCATAATGGACTAGTTGGAGGCACTTGAGCCTGTCACAAAACATGGTAAAACTGTCAGTCCAACTAACTGAACACCGCTCTAGGAATATGAGCTGGCAACATTTGGAACTGGTATAACAAGTTTACAAAACCAAAAATTAGTGAATTGAATTAAGGATTCAGTCTGTTCAGTCAGCAGGGTGCCTAATTTGACTCTAGGCTACACAAGAACTTCCTTAGCCCTCTTTTGTCCATGTTTGGACCAAGGCTGTACTGAGGTCTGGAGCCGAGTGTTCCTGGCGGAACCCAAACTGAGCAGGTGGTGAGTAAGTGCTGCTTGATAGCACTGTTGACGACACCTTCCATCACTTTGCTGATGATTGAGAGTAGACTGATGGGGCGGTAATTGGCCGGATTGGATTTGTCCTGCTTTTTTTGGACAGGACATACCTGGGCAGTTTTCCATATTGTCGGATAGATGCCAGTGTTGCAGCTGTACTGGAACAGCTTGGTTAGAGGCGTGGCTAGTTCTGGAGCACAAGTCTTCAGCACGATAGCCAGGATGTTGTCGGGGCCCACAGCCTTTGCTGTGTCCAGTGCGCTCAGCCGTTTCTTGATATCACGTGGAATGAATCGAATTGGCAGAAGACTGGCTTCTGTGATGGTGGGGACCGCAGGAGGAAGCTGATATGGATCATCCACTCGGCAGTTCTCGCTGAAGATGGTTGCAAACGCTTCAGCTTTGTCTTTTGCACTCACGTGCTGGGCTCCACCATCATTGAAGATGGGGATATTCATGGGGCCTCCTCCTCTCGTTAGTTGTTTAATGGTCCACCACCATTTACGACTGGATGTGGCAGGACTGCAGAGCTTTGATCTGATTCGTTGGTTGTGGGATCGCTTAGCTCTGTCTATAGCATGCTGCTTCTGCTGTTTAGCATGCATGTAGTCCTGTGTTGCAGCTTCCCCAGGTTGGCAGCTCATTTTTAGGTACGCCTGGTGCTGCTCCTGGCATGCTCTTCTACACTCCTTATTGAACCAGGGTTGGTCCCCTGGCTTGATGGTAATGGTAGTGTGAGCGATATGCAGGGCCATGAGGTTACAGATTGTGGTGGAATACAAATCTGCTGCTGCTGATGGCCCACAGCACCTCATGGATGCCCAGTTTTGAGCTGCTAGATCTGTTCTGAATCTATCCCATTTAGCACGGTGGTAGTGCCACACAACACGATGGAGGGTGTCCTCAGTGTGAAGACGGGACTTCGTGTCCACAATGACTGTGCGCTGGTCACTGCTACCAGTGCTGTCATGGACAGGTGCATCTGCGACAGGTAGAATGGTGAGGACGAGGTCAAGTAGGTTTTTCCCTCGTGTTGGTTCTCTCACCACCTGTCGCAGGCCCAGACTGGCAGTTATCTCCTTCAGGACTCGGCCAGTGGTGGTGCTACCGAGCCACTCCTGGTGATGGACATGTCCCCCACCCAGAGTACATTCTGTGCCCTTGCTACTCTCAGTGCTTCTTCCAAGTGGTGTTGAACATGGAGGAGTACTGATTCATCAGCTGAGGGAGGGCGGTTGGTGGTAATGAGCAGGAGGTTTTCTTGCCCGTGCTTGACCTGAAGCCATGAGACTTCATGGGGTCCGGAGTCAATGTTGAGAACTCCCAGGGCCACTCCCTCCCTCGCCGCCACCCCTGGTGGGTCTGTCCTGTCAGTGGGATGGGACATCGTCATACTCACAGAATTATACCTTTCATCCAATGTCAGGCTGTTGCTTGACTCGTCTGTGGGACAGTTCTCCCAATTTTGGCACCAGATGTTAGTGAGGAGGACTTTACAGGATCGACTGGGCTGTTTTCGTGTCCGAAGCCGGTGCCTGGGTCGATGCTGGGTGGTCCGTTCGGTTTTATTCTTCTTGCTTTTTGTAGCGGTTTGTTACAACTGAGTGACTTGCTCGGCCATTTCAGAGGGCAGTTAAGAGTCAACCGGATTGGAGTGGGAAACTGGAGTCACATATAGGCCAGACCAGGTAAGGACAGCAGATTTCCTTCGCTAAAGGACATTTGTGAATCGGATGCTTTTTTTTGACAATCTGATAGTTTCATGGTCACCATTATTGATACTAGCTTTTTATTCCAGATTTATTTAATTCACTGAATTTAAATTCTCCAGCTGCTGTGGTGGGATGTGAACTTCGGATCATTAGTCCAGGTCGCTGGATTGCTAGCCCAGTGACATTACCACTATGCTACTGTTCATTATTTCCTGCTTTACCTTGTCTTCTTTGCTATTTCTTTCAAACTTGGTGTCCTACATTATGGCCCTTGGCTTTCACATAATTTCCCAAAAAAAAGTCTGTAAAGCCCCGTGATCCATACAATCTCGTACCTAGATGGATAATCATATTTTCCACTGCAAACCATCACGCATGGAAAGGTGGCTACAGGATTGGCAATGTAGGGAGACATGTTATCTGTAGTTGGAAAGATTTTGCATTGGGATCCTGCTAGCAGAGTGAAAACATTGCCAAAGTTCATTTGCTTCTGACACTCCCTGAAGGAATTCCCACTTCCCTGTGTCAAATGCCTTTCCTGTATCTAGGGGAAGCATTGACCAATAATTAAGAACATGGGTATTGTGAGGTCCATTCAGTTCCCCTTCTACCATCCTGGTGGTTGTGTGATACAACAGTAATTGAGTTCTTGACTAATCACAGCAATCAGTCTTTACAGTTAGTCCACAACAGACCCAGACATGAAGTGAGGAAAACCTCAGTGCTGGAAACCTTTGGGAGCCATTGGCCCAAAGTCACCTGTTCCCCTCAAGTATGCTACTTTTGCCATATGTCATGCCTCAAATTACTGGTATACCATACAAATGGCCAACATTGAGTGAGTGCCTTCCACAGATCGAACCAGTTTGACCACGATGAACTCATTTAGTGACGATTTGTACAAGCAAATCCCCAAGACCTTGGTCATAGATTTAGTGTCACAATTCAAGAGAAGTTGGTTCATAAAAGGCATGCTGAACGTAGTCTTTGCCCTTTTTATGGGCAAGGCTGGCTCATGCTGTGTGTTGGGATTGGATGCCATGACTGCTGTACTGCAAATTCCGTTTAGACGCAACCGTGCCATTTGACGGGCTGTTCTTGCACAAGTTTGTTGGGAAAACCATGGGCCTGTAAAGAATTGATACTCCGACATTGTTTGTGCTGAAATTGGGGACCCTAATCACGATCTATTCTTATCCTTCAGTCTTCGCGGGGCAATGAGTCCAGGTAACTATGAATAAAGTTCATAGAAACAACTGACTCTGACTTGTAGAGAGCAGAATAAAACTGTTTCAAGGTGTTCTTGACTTCTCCAGTCTTCTTCACAAATAAGCCACCCTGATGATGTACCATCAGAATCGGTCCACCAGCATGCCTGCTTGCAGAAAGTACACGTGAGTATCTTGTCTAATTTAAGACCATGTTTACCGTACCAAGCATTGGTGAATTAGATAAGGTACGCAGCTTGTTCAGTCACTCGGGTGTCTCATTTGACCCCAGCCTGCACGAGAGCTTCACTGACCCATGTATGTTCTTCTTATGAACTGCCTCCGATTAACCAGGAGGTCTTTCAAATGTTTCTGGGATGCCAGAACTTCCTGGAGATATATGTGATGAGGTCATCTCCAAGATTTGATGTTTCCCAAACTAAAATTGGGAATATGCTGGGGGTGTATCTAGTTTCTAAGAAATGTCAGTAATCCGTGGATACGAGCAATAGGTTTGATCTCCGAGCAGAAAGATACGCCAATAATTCATCATCTCAGTAAGACCAGAAATAGGCAAACCAGGATTGTTGGAACATGATCAAACAGCACAAATCATGCCAATAACATAGCCACTAAAACCATGCTCATTGTACCGAGCATGGTGAATTGGATCAGACTCTGTTCAGTCAGCGGGATGTCTAATCTGCTTCCAGTGTGCAGAATGGCTTCCTTGACCATCTGGTACAATTTGGGCCTTCTCCCATCTCTCTCTCTCTCCATGTTCACGGCAAATTGCAGGTTACAGAGGCAAAGCTGCAATCCCTATGAGCTAAAGCTTACCACTTAGTGTGCAGTGAACAGAAGGAGTGTGCCCCAGGAATAACAATTGTCCTTGTACTGTTGGGTGTTGCACCAGAAGTCGTAGGATGTCCACAGTAATCCCTGCAATAAGTGGCAAAACACCACACTGTCAGTTCAAGCATTCTTTAACTGTATCTTCTGATAGTTATTGCACAGAACACACTTGCCTCCACAGAATTCTCTCACTGCCATGATGTGGAAAATACAGTTAAGCTGAGCAAACTGAACAACCTAGAGCTGCTGCCCAGATATAGCCCTTGCTACCAATAGAGGCCAGCTTCTTTGAAGGGCCCCCCCCCCATTAAAGAAGTCCTGTTGTTTCACGGGTGTTAATCCTGAGACGTCGGCTATTATAGATCACGACTCTGCCTCCTCTTAAAGGCAAACTTACATATATTATGATTCATGAGTCTGCGGCATTTGGCCAAACCGTTTGGACCTGAAGAGGATCTGTTTACTGACTATGATGTTAAAGGGCAGATTGGCCTCCTTTGAACACCATAGACAACTTCAGAGAGCGAGTGTGCATTGCTGACACATGGACACCAATACAAAGGAGGTTATTTCAGAGCGCAAGTAAAGGAGTTGCATTTAAATACATTTGCCTAACTAAAAGTCCATATGAAACGAAACAATGCAGAAATATATTATGATGCAGAATTGAGCCTGAGTCTGTCGCATCTTCCTTGCAGTGAGCCAGATACTTAAGGAAAAATTTGTGGATTTTTTTTTTTTTTTTTGAGTAAATGTTATGAGGATTTCTTAGAGGCAGGGTGGAGCTTCTGTGAAATGTGCATCAGTTGAAAACGATGGGTCGAGCTTGGATTGCGTTACGATGGATGGATGTGCCAAACTGGCTGGTAATTTATCCAGGAAGGGTCTGATTGCCATGTCATCTGGACTCAATGAGCCCACTGGACAGGCAGCTGCTAAAGCAGTCCATAATCCCTTTTACACTCTATCATTGGCCCTCATCAAAGACCAAATGCAGGTAGCAGTCATATCTTGGGACTCGAAGGGGAGATGGGTGTACATCATCGAGCAAGATCCATGGCTTTTGGCATTTTGCTTTGCAACTATCCTTTGATGGTTGGTGTATTTTTGGTGGATAGGTGAGTGGTTGCTGCAAGCTTTTACATAAGAATTGGAGCAGGAGTCGGCCATTCGGCCCTTCAAGCCTGCTCCGCCATTCAATAAGATCAGATCATGGCTAATCTTCTACCTCAACTCCTCCTACCTGCACTATCCCTTAATATCCAAATATCTATCGATCTCTGTCTTGAATATACTGAATGACTGACTGAGCATCCACAGCCCTCTGGGGTAGAGAATTTCAAAGATTCACAACCCTTTGAGTGAAGAAATTTCTCCTCATCTCAGTCCTAAATGGCCGACTCCTTTTATGGTGCATGGCAGAGCTTGGAGACTATTTCAGGAATAGCTCTGAAGAGCACGACTTCTTCCAAGAGTGCTCCTTGCTCAGCCATAAGGCTATAACAGAGCCGAGTACAACAAGAGCCTTTGATTTTGCCATGTCTTCAGGTTTCCAAGGCATCTTGGCAATGATTGGCTGAATTTCTCAGCCATCGGGGTCCCTTATGAGGTGCTGTCTGGAGAAGTTTACAATGGAATGGGGAGCAGTCCATGCAAATAGATGGGTCATAGAACCTGTTGAGCAGGGCTGTCCTCATCATTTTATAAGCATGCTCCTAAGGTTTTACGCAGTAATCTGATTGGCAGCCTTGCCTACTGAGGTTGACAAACTGGATGTAATCAAAAAAGTTTATCCTGACCGGGAGAGAACAGACTTCTACTCCAGATATCTAGCAGTTCCCAACACAGGTAGCGGGTGTCCACCAGCACTGGACCTCCAAGTACTGAAATAGTTCCTCAAATGAGAAAAGTTGAAGGGTGGTATGTCCAGGGGAATGGTGAGCATTCATAGACCTAGAAGATACCTACTTCCATTTGCTACACAGGAGTGTTGTTGACATTTTTTCTGGTTCAAAGCAATCTATTTTGGCCTTTCCTTGACACCTCGGGTTTTGTAAAGTGCCTGTCAATGGTCACATCGCGATCAGTTTGCAGTATCTTCCTGTTTATCCGACTCATTGAAGGTCTATCGATTCTGTTGCCATGGCCGTGTGGCAGATACTGTGTGTAGTCCAGGAGCTGGGCTTTGCATAATCAGTAAAAATCCTTTTTTTACTGTTTTTTTTTGTTCCATCATAAATTCTTGTGTTTGCTCAGGTGTTGGATAAGTGAAAATTGATTTCCATCCATATTTGCCTAACATTCCCTGTCCCGAAAATGTCTCTTTTCCTACCTATAATTGGGTCCAACAATGTGCGCACATTGCATCCGTGACGTCAGAACGCACATTGCTTGCTGTGCGTGTAATGCGGACATCCCCAATCTGATGCCTTTGTATCTGTGCAGCCAATTTCCTGCACGAAAGAAACTGAGACTTTGCATTTTGTAGTTTTTGAAGGGCCTCTGGATATTTCAAATTTGAAATTCTGAATACACTTTGCGGGTGATGTGAGAAAAGAGCTGGTTAGCTTAAGGCCCATTCAAACCATGTTTGGCCTCAAATAGCCACTTGTCTTCACTGCCATTATGGTGATCAGACACACAAATCATAGTGTTCACCCCAGATTTTCCTGCTTTAGGTTGAATATCATGCATATGTTATCCTGGTATAAAATAAACCACATTTTTAAGATTCATGGTTTGTGCTCCCTATTACAGGAAACTTTCTGGTATCCGGCACTGACGGGACCGAGCTGGTGCCGTCCCATCAAAACTGCCGTAGAAACCAGCGCTAATGTTAAAACATACGGAGCTTTTGAGCTCCGTGTGAATCAACAAACCCTGTTGCTTAGCAACTGCTTCAAAACAGTCGGCCGCAGCTTAAAAGCGTCTCTGTAGCTAAGCAACAGCTTCAGCTAGACCTTGCAGAGCCTGACTGGGGGAAAAAAACGCGACGAGAAGTAAAAAAACTTATAGGAAACGGCTCCTGAATTTTGCCGGTAGATAGAGCTTTCCGGATATTTAACCTCCGGTTAAACGAAAGTTTCCTGTACTTTGAAATTTATTGTAATGATGATGCTTTCATGTAACCTTTGTCTTTGGGTCTTACTTGGAGAATACACACTTGCCAGAACTTTGAAGAGAGCCAATGAGCCCTATGAAGGCAGTGTCTGTGAGCTGTTAATCATTCTGGGTTGTCACTTGACTTAACTCTGCCATTTTTCAGTCCCTTGCCGATTTTCTTGAGTTTCAGCGGTGCTCGAAATAAAAGCTGACTTGTACTGATTTTCTTCAATTACCCTGAGGTTTTTTGGGCTCTGCTTTTTCTCTCCCTGAGTTTTGAAGCTAGAAATGGAACCTGCAGAACACCTGAGAAAACGGCAGCTTTTAAATTGGCAATAGAAAACGACTTTAATGATCCTTGATTTTATAGTTCATCCCAAAATGTTTCTGTTGCCATGCATTGTGGTAGTGTAGTGGTTATGTTACTGGACTAGTAAGCTATAAGAACATATGAATTAGGAGCAGGAGTAGGCCACATGGTCCCTCGAGCCTGCTCCGCCATTCAATAAGATCATGGCTGATCTTCGACCTCAACTCCACTTTCACGCCCGATCCCCATATCCCTTGATTCCCCTAGAGTCCAAAAATCTATCGATCTCAGCCTTGAATATACTTTGCATTATTAGTCCAGCCATAGGTCTGGACTAATAATCCAGAGAACGTGAGTTCAGTCCTGCCATGGCAGTTTGAGAATTTGAATTTGAATTCAGTTTTAAAAATCTGGAAATAAAAAGCTGGTATCAGTAAAAGTGACTTTAAAGCTGTCGGATTCACTAATGTCGTTGAGGGAAGGAAACCTGCCATCCGTAGGTAGTCACAAGAACAATGTCCTGCAGTAGACTTCCTTATGACAATTGACAGTGGGAACAGATGGGGCATTAGGATGGGGCTCAGGGCAGAATAGTCCCACTTGGAGTGGAGGGTGATAATGGAACATTTCCAGACTGTAGTATAGGGAAAAATTGGTAGGGCGGACAATAATGCAGTACTCCACTGTGTCAACAAGACTCTCGAACAGTACCCATGGATTGGAGGGTAGCTAATGTAACCCCACTATTTAAAAAAAAAGGTGGTAGAGAGAAAACGGGGAATTATAGACCGGTAAGCCTGACATCGGTAGCGGGGAAAATACTAGAGTCCATTATAAAAGATGTAACAGCAGAGCACTTGGAAAACAGTGACAGGATCGGACAAAGTCAACATGGATTTACAAAAGGTAAATCGCGCTTGACTAATCTACTGGAATTTTTTGAGGATGTAACTGGTAGAATAGATAAGGGAGAACCAGTGGATGTGGTGTATTTGGACTTTCAGAAGGCTTTCGATAAGGTCCCGCATAAGAGATTAGCATGCAAAGTTAAAGCACACGGGATTGGGGGTAAGGTACTGACTTGGATAGAGAACTGGTTGGCAGACAGGAAGCAAAGAGTTGGAATAAACGGGTCTTTTTCCGAGTGGCAGGCAGTGACTAGTGGGGTACCGCAGGGATCGGTGCTAGGACCCCAGCTATTCACAATATATATTAATGATCTAGACGAGGGAACTAGATGTAATATCTCCAAGTTTGCGGATGACACAAAGCTGGGTGGACGTGTGTGCTGTGAGGAGGATGCAGAGAAACTCCAGTATGATTTGGACAGGTTGGGTGATTGGGCAGATGCAGTATAATGTGGATAAATGCGAGGTTATCCACTTTGGTGGCAAAAACAGGAAGGCAGATTATTATCTGAACGGCAATAGATTGGGAGAAGGGGAAGTGCAACGAGACCTGGGTGTCCTTGTGCACCAGCTGCTGAAGGTAAGCATGCAGGTGCAGCAGGCGGTTAAGAAGGCAAATGGTATGTTGGTCTCCATAGCGAGAGGATTCGAGTATAGGAGCAAGGATGTCTTGCTGCAGTTGTACAGGGCCTTGGTGAGACCACACCTTGAGTATTGTGTGCAGTTTTGGTCGCCTTATCTGAGGAAGGATGTTCTTGTCATGGAGAGAGTGCAGCGAAGATTCACCAGACTGATACCTGGGATGGTAGGAATGACGTATGAGGAGAGATGGTTTCAATTGGGCTTATATTCGCTGGAGTTCAGAAGAATGAGAGGGGATCTCATTGAAATGTATAAAATTCTGACAGGACTGGACAGACTAGATGCAGGAAGGATGTTCCCGATGGCGGGGGAGTCCAGAACCAGGGGTCACAGTCTAAGGATAAGGGGTAAGCAATTTAGGACTGAGATGAGGAGGAATTTCTTCACCCAGAGAGTGGTGAACCTGTGGAATTCTCTACCACAGAAGGCCGTTGAGGCCAATTCATTAAATATATTTAAGAAGGAGTTAGATATATTTCTTCATGCTAAAGGGATCAAGGGATATGGGAAGAAAGCAGGGACAGGGTACTGAGTTTGGATGATCAGCCATGATCTCATTAAATGGCGGCGCTGGCTCGAGGGGCCGAATGGCCTACTCCTGCTCCTATCTTCTATCTTCTATGAGGCACTCCTTCATAATCCATTCTTCAAGATGGAATCTAACTGGCCTGCTGGTTATTAATCACACAATAATGCATTCAGCTGAACACAATATAGGTGACAAATCAAGAACGGAAGATTCGCCTGGAGGTGTTTCAGGGAATGCTTAGGATTTGGGGGTGTCTGGAAGTAGACTTGTTTGCTTTCCAACCGCCTGTATTTTCTGTTTAAAGACAGCGGTCACGTCAGCCTGGAAGCCGGTTGGTCCCTCTTTTTGACTCTGAATGCACAAGTTTCTGTATGTGTTTCCTCCGTTTCTCCTGGTCTCATGAATTCTATTAAGGTCACACACAGAAGCAGTGAATGCTATCCTAGTGACTCCCTTGTTAGCTTCGCAAACTGTGGCTTTCTGACATCCTGGCAATAAGTGGTGTTGCTCTCCACACAATATTCACACGTGCCTTTCCCAGGAGAGGTTACAGGATGAACATCAGTAGCAGGAACTCTGACTGATTTCTCCTTTTGACTTCCGATCCACCAAGCTAGGGGCACTGAGGGCAACTGGAATGGTCCCACCCCATCTTGGCTGCAATCTAATTACAGTTCCCCCCCACCATTCCTGTTCCTGAAACGTTCTAACTGAACATATTTTGAAGAAAGGGAAGTTGGTATAACTGATGTGATACCACTAGATGACACCTGTGGTTTTATTTACAATTCACGAGACCTCTGATGTTGTTAAAAGGGTACTGCATTTATTAACATTCGCTGTAATATTAATAGCTTGAGGTTTTACTGTAGATTCTAGTTTGTGATCAATACAATTGCAGTTTTTACCATTTTTAAATGCTGCACAGTACTTATGCTGTTCTCATCCTGTCTCTGTAACCTCCAGTCCTACAACCCTCCGAGCAACGTTCCCTTTAAGCTGGGTGGCCGCGCAGCTATCCCGAGGTCCCGCACAGCCGGTGACCCGGCTTCACAATGCAAAAAGTCGCGCGTGAGCGGAAGTTTGAACGGGCCGCGAGGTCCAAAAAAAAATTAGGGGGAACACTGCCTCCGAAATCTCTGCATCCCTTACTTTCATCGCTCCACCATTGCCGGTCAGGCCTTCAGCTTTTAGGCCATAAGCTCTGGAATTCCCTCCCCACTCCAGAGCCTTGAGCACAAAAATTTAGACTTGCACTCCAGTGCTGCACTGTCGGAGGTGCCGTCTTTCGAATGAGACATTAAACCAAGGCCCTGTCAGCCCCCTCGGGTGGATGTAAAAGATCCCACAGTGCTATTTTGAAGAAGAGCAGGGGAGTTCTCCCCAGTGTCCAGGGGCCAATATTTATCCCTCAATCAACCTCACTAAAACAGATTATCTGGTCATCATCACATTGCTGTTTGTGGTAACTTGCTGTGCGCAAACTGGCTGCCATGTTTCTGACTACTACAGTGACTGCACTTCAAAAAGTACTTCATTGGCTGTAAAGCGCTTTGGAATGTCCGCTGGTCGTGAACGGCGCTATAGAAATACAAGTCTTTCATTCTTTTCTTTCTTAAACCTCTCCTCCTTTAAGACACTCCTTAATACGTCCTCTTTACCTGTCTGAATATCTCCTTCTGGGGCTCGCTGTCAAATTATGTTTGATAACGCTCCTGTGAAGCACCTTGGGACATTCTACTACGTTAAAGGTGCTATATAAATGCAAATTGTTGTTCCTTGCCGCGGTTGCAATGTTTGACTGTGGATGATTGCACCGACATGTTTGTTCCCACCTGGAGCCCGATCTCGCCGTGATCAGCTCACTCTCCTGTCAGTCATTCGACGTCATCCAGACATCAAATGGCTGGAGGATCTGAGTTTAGGGTTGGATTCCCAAACACATTTATAAAAAAAAAAAAAAAAAATATTAACTTTAGAAATAAGTGTCCTTGGGCTGATTGAGGATACATGAAAGCTGAATGAAGAAGTAAGTTGAAATGGAATGTAGCTGCTGTAAGGAAAGACTGCAGGAGAGGAGAGTCGGTGCTTGAAGCAGGAGTTCTCTTTGAAAGGATGTGCCCAATGGTACACAAGTTACCACAGTGGCTTGTGTTACATCCGACAGTCCTGTGATATGATGTTGCAGCAATAGAACTTTGTTAACGACTTGACTTTTGAAAGTTATTTTAATCCACATACAGTTCAATCCTCTAAAGGCAAGTGGTTTGTCAAGAAATATTATCCATGGATCTGGTCTTGTATAAACTGCAATTACAGACAATTGGCCAGTGCATTGACAACAACTAATGTGATCATTTAATCATTTATTTCATCTAAAATATACTGAGTAAAGATGAAACGAGCCTCTGTTTAACAGGAAGATCACACAGATTCCTGATTAGGGAAGAATGACTTCTGTACATTGCTCTCCCTTTTTTCCTTCTGCAGGTGGGTGGCAGCTGTGCTGGGCTCCGCTGTGGGATGTGGACACCCAGTTGCTGTATCAGTGGAAACATGTGGATCCGCTTTCTCCATTTACTTTTCTGAAAGCAGCTTCCTTAATCCGGCCGCACATTTGTGGCTCCACATTTTGAAGAGAGGGTGAGCCAAAAATCTCTTATCAACTGCACTTCTGTGATATACAATTTTTAAAAAATTCATTCACTGGATGTGGGCATCGCTGGCAAGGCCAGTATTTATTGCCCACCCCTAGTTGCCCTTGAGAAGGTGGCGGTGAGCCGCCTTCTTGAACCGCTGCAGTCCGTGTGGTGAAGGTACTCCCACAGTGCTGTTAGGGAGGGAGTTCCAGGATTTTGACCCAGCGACGATGAAGGATCGGCGATATACTTCTAAGTCAGGATGGTGTGTGACTTGGAGGGGAACTTGGAGGTGCTGGTGTTCCCATGCGCCTGTTGCCCTTGTCCTTCTAGGTGGAAGAGGTCTCGGGTTTGGGAGGTGCTGCCGAAGAAGCCTTGGCAAGTTGCTGCAGTGCATCTTGTAGATGGTACACACTGCAGCCACGGTACGCCGGTGGTGGAGGGAGTGAATGTTTAAGGTGGTGGATGGGCTGCTTTGTCCTGGATGGTGTCGAGCTTCTTGAGTGTTGTTGGAGCTGCACTCATCCAGGCAAGTGGAGAGTATTCCATCACACTCCTGACTTGTGCATTGTAGATGGTGGAAAGGCTTTGGGGAGTCAGGAGGTGAGACACTCACCGCAGAATACCCAGCCTCTGACCTGCTCTTGTTACCACAGTATTTATGTGGCTGGTCCAGTTAAGTTTCTGGTCAATGGTGAGCCCCAGGATGTTGATGGTGGGGCATTCAGCGATGAATGTTAAGGGGCGGTGATTAGACTCTTGCTTGTTGGAGATAGTCCTTGCCTGGCACTTGTGTGGGGCAAATGTTACCTGCCACTTAATCAGCCCAAGCCTGATGTCGTCCAGGTTTTGCTGCATGCGGGCATGGGCTGCTTCATTATCTGAGGAGTTGTGAATGACGCTGAACACTGGGCAGTCATCAGCGAACATCCCCATTTCTGACCTTATGATGGAGGGAAGGTCAATAATGAAGCAGCTGAAGATGGTTGGGCCTAGGATACTGCCCTGAGGAACTCCTGCAGTGATGTCCTGGGCCTGTGATGATTGACCTCCATCCATCACAACCATCTTCCTTTGTGCTCGGTATGACTTCAGCCAGTGGAGAGATGTCCCCCCGATTCCCACTGACTTCAGTTTTACTAGGGCTCCTTGATGCCACACTTGGTCAAATGCTGCCTTGATGTCAAGGGCAGTCACTCTCACCTCACCTCTGGAGTTCAGTTCCTTTGTCCATGTTTGAACCAAGGCTGTAATGAGGTCGGGAGCCGAGTGGTCCTGGCGGAACCCAAACTGGGCATCCGTGAGCAGGGTATTGGTGAGTAAGTGTCGCTTGATAACACTGTTGATGACACCTTTTATCACTTTGCTGATGATTGAGAGTAGACTGATGGGGCGGTAATTGGCTGCATTGGATTTGTCCTGCTTTTTGTGGACAGGACATACCTGGGCAGTTTTCCACATTGTCGGGTAGATGTCAGTGTTGTAGCTGTACTGGAACAGCTTGGCTAGAGGCGCGGCTAGTTCTGGAACACAAGTCTTCAGCACGACAGCCGGGATGTTGTCGGGGCCCATAGCCTTTTCTGTATCCAGTGTGCTCACCTGTTTCTTGATATCACGTGGAGTGAATCGAATTGGCTGAAGACTTGCTTCTGTGATGGTGGGGACCTCAGGAGGAGGCCGAGATGGATCATCCACTCGGCACTTCTGGCTGAAGATGGTTGCAAATGCTTCAGCTTTGTCTTTTGCACTCACGTGCTGGGCTCCACCATCATTGAGGTTGGGGATATTCATGGAGCCTCCTCCTCCCGTTAGTTGTTTAATGGTCCACCATTCACGACTGGATGTGGCAGGACTGCAGAGCTTTGATCTGATCCGTTGATTGTGTGATTGCTTAGCTCTGTCGAAAGCATGCTGCTTCCGCATTTTAACATGCATGTAGTCCTGTGTTACAACTTCCCCAGGTTGGCACCTCATTTTTAGGTATGCCTGGTGCTGCTCCTGGCATGCTCTTCTTCACTCCTTATTGAACAAGGGTTGGTACCCTAGCTTCATGGTAATGGCAGTGCGAGCGATATGCCAGGTAATAAGGTTACAGATTGCGGTGGCATACAATTCTGCTGCTGTTGATGACCCACAGCGCCTCATGTATGCCCAGATTTGAGCTGCTAAATCTGTTCTGAATCCATCCCATTTAGCACGGTGGTAGTGACACACAACACGATGGAGGGTGTCCTCAGTGTGAAGACTGCTACCAATGCTGTCATAGACAGATTTATCTGCGACAGGTAGATTGGTGAGGACGAGGTCAAGTAGGTTTTTCCCTCGTGTTGGTTCTCTCACCACCTGTCGCAGGCCCAGACTGGCAGTTACGACCTTCAGGACGCAGCCAGCTCGTCCAGTAGTGGTGCTACCGAGCCACTCTTGGTGATGGACATTGAAGTCCCCCACCCAGAGTACATTCGGTGCCCTTGCTACTCTCAGTGCTTCTTCCAAGTGGTGTTGAACATGGAGGAGTACTGATTCATCAGCTGAGGGAGGGCGGTAGGTGGTAATCAGCAGGAGGTTTCCTTGCCCATGCTTGACCTGAAGCCTTGAGACTTCATGGGGTCCGGAGTCAATGTTGAGGACTCCCAGGGCCACTCCCTCCCGACTGTATACCTCTGTGCCGCCACCCCTGGTGGGTCTGTCCTGCCGGTGGGACAGGACATACCCAGGGATGGTGATGGAGGAGTTTGGGACTTTGGCTGAAAGGTTTGATTCTGTGAGTATGACTATGTCAGGCTGTTGCTTGATTTGTCTGTGGGACAGCTCTCCCAATGTTGACACCGAGCCACATAAGGAGAAGTTAGGGCAGGTGAGCATTACTGATACAATCTGCTAGTTTCATGGTCACCATTCCTGATACTGGCGCTTTAATTCCAGTTTTATTTAATTAACTGAATTTAAATTCCCCGTGCCGTGGTGGGATTTGAACTCCCGTCTCCAGTCTCTGGATTACTAGTCCAGTAACATTACCACCATGTTAGCGTTCCCTTGAAAATTCTGCCCTTTTAAGCATCCCTGATTATAATCACTCGGCCATCGGTGGCTGTGCCTTCTGTTGCCCTTAGATCTGGAATTCCCTCCCTAAACCTCTCCCTCTTTCCTCTTTTAAGACGCTCCTTAAAACCTACCTCTTTGACCAAGCTTTTGGTCACCTGCCCTAATTTCTCCTTATGTGGCTCGGTGTCAAATTTTTTGTCTTGTAATACTCCTGTGCAGCGCCTTGGGACATTTCACTACGTTAAAGGCGCTATATAAATACTTGTTGTTGAATATACTCAATGACTGGCCATCTACAGCCCTCTGGGGTTTTGAATTCCAAAGATTCACAACCTTTTCAGTGAAGAAATTTCTCCTCATCTCAGTCCTAAATGGCCGACCCCCTATTCTGAGACTGACCCCTAGTTCTAGACTCCCCAGCCAGGGGAAACATCCTCCCTGCATCTACCCTGACAAGCCCTGTAAGAATTTTATATGTTTCAGTGAGATCATACCTCATTCTTCTAAATTCTAGAGAATATAGGCCTAGTCTACTCAATCTCTCTTCATAGGACAATTCCCCCCCTCCCCACCATCCCAGGAACCAGTCTGCTGAACCTTCGTTGCACTGCCTCTTAGGCAGTATATCCTTCCTTAGGTACTGTCCACAATACTCCAGGTGTGGTCTCACCAGGGCCCTATATAATTGCAGTAAGATTTCTTTACTCTTATACTCCAATCCTTTTGTAATGAAGGCTAACATACCATTTGCTTTCCTAATTGCTTGCTGTACCTGCATGTTAACTTTCAGTGATTCGTGTACAAGGACACCCAGGTCCCTCTGAACACCAACATTTCCCAATCTCTCACCATTTAAAAAAAAAAAAAAAAAAAAAAAAAAAAATTCTGCTTTTCTATTTTTCCTACCAAAGTGGACATCTTAACATTTCTCCACATTATATTCTATCTGGCATGTTCTTGCCCACTCGCTTAACCTGTCTATATCCCTTTGCAGCCTCTTTGCATCCTCCTCACAACTTAGTTTCCCACCTAGCTTTGTATCGTCAGCAAAATTGGATACATTGCACTCGGTCCCCTTATCTAAGTCATTGATATAGATTGTAAATAGCTGAGGCCCAAGCACTGATCCTTGCGGTACCTCACTAGTTAAAGCCTGCCAACCCGAAAATGATCTGTTTATTCCTACTTTCTGTTTTCTATCCGTTAACTAATCCTCAATCCATGCTAATATATTACTCTCAATCCCATGAGCCCTAATTTTGTGTAATATCCTCTTGTGTGGCACCTTATTGAATGCTTTCTGAAAATCCAAATACACTACATCCACTTATCTACCCTTACAACTTCAAAAAACTCTTAACAGATTTGTCAAACGCGATTTCCCTTTCATAAATCTGTGTTGACTCTGCCCAATCATATGATTTTCTAACTGCCCTGTTACCACGTCCCTAATAATAGATTCTAGCATTTTCCCTGCTACTGATGTCAGGCTAACTGGCCCATAGTTCCCTGTTTTCTCTCTTCCCTACTTTCTTGAATAGCAAGGTTACATTTGCTACCTTCCAATCTGCAGGGACTGTTCTAGAATCCAGGGAATACTGGAATATCAAAACCAATGTATCCACTATCTCTGCAGCCACCTCTTCTAAAACCCTAGGATGTAGGCTATCGGGTCCAGAGGATTTGTCAGCTTTTAGTCCCATTAATTTCTCCTGTACTATTTCTCTACTCATACTAATTTCTTTAAGTCCCTCATTCTCACTAGACCCTTGGTTCCCTACTATTTCCGGAATGTTTTTTGTGTCTTCTTCCGTGAAGACATAAAGTATTTATTTAATGTCGCTGCCATTTCCTTATTCTCCATTATAATTTCTCCTGTCTCTGCCTCTAAGGGACCCATGTTTATTTTCGCTAATCTCTTACTTTTCACATACCTACAGAAGCTTTTACAATCTGTTTTTATGTCTCTTGCTAGTTTACTCTCATTTTATTTTCTCTTTATCAATTATTTGGACCTCCTTTGCTGAATTCTAAAATCCTCAGGCTTACTACTCTTTTTGGCAACATTATAAGCCACTTCCTTTAATCTAATACTGTCTTTAACTTCTTTTGTTAGCCATGGTTGGACCACTTTTCCCATGGGGTTTTTACTCCTTAAGGTAATGTATATTCGTTGTGAATTATGAATTATTTCTTTAAATGCTAGCCATTGCTTATCTACCATCATATCTTTTAATCTAGTTTCCCAACCTACCTTAGCCAACTCGCCTCTCATACCTACGTAGTTTGCTTTGTTGAGATTAAAGACAGTAGTTTCGGACTTCACGAAATCACTCTCGAGCTCAACATAAAATTCTATCATATTATGATCACTGCTCCCCAGAAGCTCCTACAAGGTTATTAATTAACCCTGTCTCATTGCACAATACAGGAAACTTTCTGGTATCCAGCACTGACGGGACCGAGCTGGTGCCGTCCCATCAAAACTGCCGTAGAAACCAGCGCTAATGTTAAAACATACGGAGCTTTTGAGCTCCGTATGAATCAACAAACCCTGTTGCTTAGCAACAGCTTCAAAACAGTCGGCCGCAGCTTAAAAGCGTCTCTGTAGCTAAGCAACAGCTTCAGCTAGACCTTGCAGAGCCTGACTGGAAAAAAAAAAGCAACGAGAAGTAAAAAAAAACTTATAGGAAACGGCTCCTGAATTTTGCCGGTAGATAGAGCTTTCCGGACATTTAACCTCCGGTTAAACGAAAGTTTCCTGTACTAGATCTAAACTAGCCAGTTCCCTAGTTGGTTCTTCGATATATTGATCTAGAAAACTATCTTGAATGCATTCCATGAACTCGTCCTCTGCACTATTACTGCAAATTTGGTTTGCCCAGTCTGTATGAAAATTGTCCCCCATGATTACTGTATTACCCTTGTTACATGCACCTTTCATTTCCTGATTTATACTGCGCTCAACTACTGTTAGAGGGCCTGTAAACTACTCCCACCAGTGTTTTCTGCCCCTCGTAGTTTCTTAGCTCCACCCAAAACTATTCTACATCTTGTTTTTCTGAACTAAGAACCTTTCTTTCTACTGTCTTTATTCCATCCTTTATTATCGAGGCTACCCCCCACCCCCACCCCCTGCCATCCATTTCCATTCTTACCTCTTCGATAAATCAAGTATCCTGGAATATTCGTTCCCAACCTTAGTCACTCTGCAACCACGTCCCTATAATGGCTATTCGATCAAACCCATTTATTTCTATCTGTGCTAATAATTCATCTATTTTGTTGCGAATGCTTTGCGCATTCAGATATCGTGCCTTTAGCTTTGACTTTTTTCTATTTTTCCCTGATGTCACCTTAGTCAATGATGCACTTTTCCCTTTGTTAAGCTCTCTGTCCCTTCCTCACACACTGCTTATTTTTACCCAAATCACGATTCTGCTCTACAGCCTTGGCATTTCTCTTACTGCTTTTGAATTTACCCTTTCCTGAATCCCCCCCACCACCTTTATTAGTTTAAAGCCCTATCTATCGCCCTAGTTATTCGATTTGACAGGACGCTGATCCCAGTAAGTGGAGCCCGTCCCAACGGAACAGCTCCCTTTTCCACAGTACATGTGTCAGTGCCCCGTGAATTGAAACCCCTGCCTCCCACACCACTCTTTCAGCCACATATTTAACCTTCTAATCTGCTTATCGCTATGCCAATTTGCGCGTGGCGCAGGTAACAATCCAAAGATTATTACCCGTGAGGTTCGGCGTTTTAATTTCGACCCTAGCTCCTCAAATTTTCTCAGCAGAAGCTCATTCCTAGTTCTACCTATGTTGTTGGTTCTTACATGGACAACGACAAGTGGATCCTCCCCTCCCACTCCCAAGTTCTTCTCCAGCCACGAGGATATACCCTTAACCCTGGCAGGGAAG
Source organism: Somniosus microcephalus (assembly GCF_052327205.1). Classification (NCBI taxonomy): domain Eukaryota; kingdom Metazoa; phylum Chordata; class Chondrichthyes; order Squaliformes; family Somniosidae; genus Somniosus; species Somniosus microcephalus. Next base: position 6,402,801 of record NC_141019.1, read on the forward strand.
ACAGCCTTCAGAAATCCCGGTCACAGCTGCAGAGAACAATATCTATCCCCCGACTATATTGTCCCCTACCACTACAATATTCCTTTTCATTCCCCCCACTTGAATGGCCTCCTGTACCATGGTGCCGTGGTCAGCTTGCTCATCCACCCTGCAGACTTTGCCCTCATCCACACAGGAAGTAAGAACCTCTCATACCTGTTGGACAAGGGCAAAGGCTGAGGCTCCTCCAGCACTGCACCTGGGGTCCCCTTACCTGCCTGAGTTGCAGTCACACCCTCCTGTCCCTGACCACGAGCCAGACCTGTACCATTACCTAACCTAAGGGGTGTAACTGCCTCCTGGATTAAAGTGTCCAGGTAACTCTTTTCCCCCCCCCCCCCCGCCCCCGTTGCCCCGCAATGTCTGCACCTCAGACTCCAGCTCAACAACTCCGAGCTGAAGTTCCTCGAGATGCTGACACTTACTGCAGACGTGGTTGACCGGGATCGCGATGCTCTCCACAAATTCCCACACGCTGCAGTTGCAGCACACCGCCTGCACTGCCATCCCTATATAACCTTGTTTTATTCATTTTATTAACTTATCTTATAGTTTAGTTTTTTAACGAATTACTTGACTTAGTTTAAGTTATAGGTCGATTAAATTAAATATTTGCCTGTAACACAAACCATTACAAGTATTGGAGGCAAAAAGCAGCACCTTCTTCCCACTCTCTAAATTCCCAACTTTTACACTCTCTTTAAGACCACTCTCTTATGATGGAGCAACAATTGATGGTTGGGCCTAGGACACTGCCCTGAGGAACTCATGCAGCCATGTCCTGGGGCTGAGATGATTGGCCTCCAACAACCATCTTCCTTTGTGCCAGTGGAGAGTTTTCACCCTGATTCCCAGTGACTTCAGTTTTACTCGGGCTCCTTGTTGCCACACTTTGTCAAATGCTGCCTTGATGTCAAGGACAGTCACTCTCACCTCACCTCTGGAATTCAGCTCTTTTGTCCATGTTTGAACCAAGGTTGTAATGAGGTCTGAAGCCGAGTGGTCCTGGCGGAACCCAAACTGAGCATCGGTGAGCAGGTTATTGGTGAGTAAGTGCCCATTGATAGCACTATCGATGACACCTACATCACTTTGCTGATGATTGAGGGTAGGCTGATGGGGCAGTAGTTGGCTGGATTGGATTTGTCTTGCTTTTCTGGACAGGACGTACTCGGGCAGTTTTCCACTTTGTCGGGTAAATGCCAGTGTTGTAGCTGTACTGGAATAGCTTGGCTCGAGGCGCGGCTAGTTCTGGAGCAGCCAGGATGTTGTCGGGGCCCACAGCCTTTGCTGTATCCAGTTTCTTGATATCACGTGGAGTGAAACGAATTGGCTGAAGACTGGCTTCTGTGATGGTGGGGACCTCAGGAGGAGGCCGAGATGGATCATCCACTCGGCACTTCTGGCTGAAGATGGTTGCAAACACTTCAGCTTTGTCTTTTGCACTCACGTACTGGGCTCCACCATCATTGAGGATGGGGATATTCATGGAGCCTCCTTCCCCCATTAGTTGGTCCACCATTCACGACTGGATGTGGCAGGACTGCAGAACTTTGATCTGATTGTGGGATTGCTTTGCTCTGTCTATAGCATGCTGCTTCCGCTGTTTAGCATGCATGTAGTCCTGTGTTGTAACTTCACCAAGTTGGCACCTCATTTTTAGGTTCGCCTGGTGCTGCTCCTGGCATGCTCTTCTACAGTCCTCATAAGGTTGGTCCCCTGGCTTGATGGTAATGGTAGAGTGAGGGATATGCCGGGCCATGAGGCTACAGATTGTGGTGGATAACAATTCTACTGCTGCTGATGGCCCACAGCACCTCATGGGTGCCCAGTTTTGAGCTGCTAGATCCGTTCTGAATCTATCCCATTTAGCACGGTGGTAATGCCACACAACACGATGGCGCGTGTCCTCAGTGTGAAGACGGGACTTTGTCTCCACAATGACTGTGTGCGGTGGTCACTGCTACCAATACTGTCATGGGCAGATGCATCTGTGACAAGTAGATTGGTGAGGACGAGGTCAAGTAGGTTTTTCCCTCCTGTTGGTTCTCACCACCTGTTGCAGGCCCAGACTGGCAGCTATGTCCTTCAGTACTCGGCCAGCTCGGTCAGTATTGGTGCTTCCCTGCCACTCTTGGTGATGGACATTGAAGTCCCCCATTCGGTGCTCTTGCTGCCCTCAGTGCTTCTTCCAAGTGGTGTTGAACATGGAGGAGTGCTGATTCATCAGCTGAGGGAGGACGGTTGGTGGTAATCAGGAGGAGGTTTCCTTGCCCATGTTTAACCTGAAGCCATGAGACTTCATGAGGTCTGGAGTCAATGATGAGGTCTCCCAGGGCCCCTCCCTCCCGACTGTATACCACTGTGCCACCACTTCTGGTGGGTCTGTCCTACCAGTGGGACAGGACATACCCAGGGATGGACCCACTCCAGAGGATGGAGCACAAATATCAAGGCTGGCACATCAGTTCTTTCGGATGAGACGTTAAACCAAGGCCCTGTCTGCTCTTTCAGATGGATGTAAAAGATCCCATGAATACTGTTTCCAAGAAGAGCTGGGGAATTCTTCCCGGTGTCCTGGCCAATATTTATCCCTCAATCAACATCACTAAAACAAATTATCTGGTGATTATCACAGTGCTGTTTATGGGAGCTTGCTGTGCACAAATTGGTGCCGTGTTTCCTACATTACAGCAGTGACTACACCTCAAAAAGTACCTCAAGCGTTTTTGGACGTGCTGAGGATGTGAAAGGCACTATATAAGTGGAAGTCTTTCTTTATGGAGGAGTCTGGGACATTGGCTGAAAGGTAGGATTCTGTGAGTACGTCTATATCAGGCTGTTGATTGACTAGTCTGTGGGACAGCTCTCCCAATTTTGGCACAGGTCCCCAGCTGTTAGTGAGGAAGACTCTGCAGGGTCGACTGGTCTGGGTGTGCCTTTGTTGTGTCGGAATCCGATGCCTAGGTCGATGGCGGGTGGGCTGTCCGGTTTTATTTTACTTTGTCGTCGCGGTTTGGTACAACTGAGTGGCTTGCTATCTGCTTGGATTAGAAGTGCCTGGGATGTGATTTGGCACATTTTGGATTCAATGCTCCTCCCATAGGGTACTCGAGACTGATTTTGCATCAAATTATGTCTATTTGAATAGATTGTATTCCATAAACATGCAGTAAAAGAGCACGTTACTTTTTTTAATCAGAGTACTAATCTCCTGTTATGACAAGTGGTAATGTTCTTAGCCAGAGTTTCATTATGTTTTAAACATTAAGGGGGCATTGTCACCACACTGGGGAAATTTTCAGGCAATCTTTGAAAGAAAGAACTTGAGTGAGAGAGAACTTTCATTAATGTAGCACCTTTCACAACTTCAGGACAGCTAATGAAGTGCTTTGAAGTGTAGTCACTGTTGTAATGTAGGAAGCGCGGCAGCCAATTTGCGCACAGCAAGCTCCCACAAACAGCAATGACCACATCATCTGTCTAAGTGATGTTGGTTGAGGGATAAATATTGGACAGGACGTGCCATGGGATCTTCTACGTCCACCCGAGAGGGCAGACGGGGTCTCGGTTTAACATCTCCTCTGAAAGACAGTGCAGCACTCCTTCAGTACCGCATTGAAATATCAGCCTAGATTTTGGTGCTCAAGTCTCTGGAGTGGGACTTGAACCTGCAATCTTCTGCCTCCGAGGCGAGAGTGCTGCCCACTGAACCGTGGCAGACGCCTTCTAACTTGCTTTGGGATGTTTGACTACGTTAAAGGTGCTATATAAATACAAGTTGTTGTTGTTAGATCAGCAAAGCTGGCAGTTATTTTGTGGACAGCAAAATCTCTCCAACAGCAATTGAATTAATGACGAGATCATTTGTGTTTTTGATGATTCTGGTTGAAGTTGGAATGTTGTTCTGGGCATCGGGAGAACGTCCTGCTCTTCTTCAAATAGTTGCCATTGGATCCTTGATGTCCATCTGAGCAGCCAGATGGGGCCATTGATTAATGTCTCATCTGAAAGACGGCACCTCCGATAAAACAACACTTCCTCGATACTGCCCTGGCGTGTCAGCCTAGATTATGCACTCAAGTCTGCAGTGGGTATGAATCCACAACCCTTTGACTCAGAGGTGAGAGTGTTACCAACTGAGCCAAGCTGACACTTAAGCCCGGAGTAGCCAGCAACAGCCTGATCTGGTGACTTGATAGCTGCCATGTTGAGTGGCAACAACAAGAGGCCTTTTAATGTCGTAAAACGCCCCAAGGCGTTTAACAGGAACACAATTTGACACCGAACCACCTAAGGAGAAGCTAGGACAAAGAGGAGAGGGAGGTCGAGAGGCGGAGAGGTTTAGGGAGGGAATTCCAGAGTTTAGGGCCTAGGCAGCTGAAGGCACGGCCGCCGAGGGTGGGGGCGATTGAAATAGGGGATGTGCAAGAGGCCTGAATTGGAAGAGCGCAGAGATCTGAGGGTTGTAGGGCTGGAGGAGCTTGGAGATTGGGAGGAAATCTTCCTGCTGCAATGGATATGGTGTAATGCATTTTTTGCAATTAATGGGGGAGAAATTGGGTGAGTAGCACCACCTGTTAGCACCGAAAGAGGCAGCCAGTGGCTGTAGCGCCACTGGCTGCGCCTCCCGCGATATTCAGCAGGGGCGCTAATGGTGGCGTTCGCCTGTTGCGCTGCGCCGCCACCGATGACATCATCGGTGTGCGCAGCGCCCCGATCGCGATATTTGGTAGCGAACGCCGCAGTTGCGCTGTTCGCTACCCGCGCCCGGTTCACGGGGCCTTACTGCGCCAGCAGAGGCGCAAGTTAAGGTGGAGGTGCGGGGAGGCCGGTTTTTTCGGCGGCCGCCTGCCAGCATCTCCGTCCCCGGCCTCCAGATCCCCCCCCCCCCCCCCGCGGCATTGCCGGCTGTTTCCCAAGAGCCCGGCACTTCTCCACGGTGCCGGGCTCTTTTGCCGGCACTCGCGATCGGGGTTCGTGCTGCTGCAGGCCCCTCCCCCTTAACAATGGGAGGAAGGCCTGCAGTACCGCGGCGCTGCGGCACGTTGCGCTGCGAAATTCACTTTCAGCGCCCTAAGAGGGACGCGGAGCGCCTCGAGCCGCGCCCCGTCTCCCTCTAGGGGCACTGAGGCTGAATATCTGACGATCGCTACTGCTCCGAACGCTGCGCAAAAATCTGCGCCCAGGCGAACTTGGCGCCAGTTTGGCGCCTCACTCCAATTTCTAGGCCAATATGTTTTACTGAAAAATATTCAAAATAGAGTCCTAGTGGTAACCTGATTGATATGATGATCTGATTGTGCACTTGATGCAAGATACTTTACAGTGATATCCATATCTGGCTAAATCCTTACTTTAGGAAGCTGTTCACTTCATTACAATAATCTTATTGTTCCAGTGCATTCAAAGGGTTAACTTGTTTTGTACCAGAGGTAGCCTTGGCTGTGGTTAATGTCACAGTTCAGAGTTTTTCCCAACAATTATTCCCCGTTTACATAGCTTGATGACATTTTCTATAAGGCGACCAAGGACCCTTGGAACCGAATCTTGCCCCTTTATTCTCTGCTGTATTTGGGTTAGCGGAGACTCAGCCTGACGGTTAGCCCGGGTCAGGGTGAATGATTTACAACCTCTCCAGTCTTCTGGCTGATAGAAAAATATCACAGCATTAGACCACTTTATAGATGCTAAAGTTCTGGATTATTTACAAGTGATATTTAGAAACAAAATGACAGAACTGGAATCAGACCACACAGGGTTAACATTGCTTTTTCATAAAGCGGTCTTTTTACATTTTCTTGCAATGTGGTAGTTCCTTTGGGTTAATCAGCCGAGCCTTCTCTTTTGTTGGTGCACAGTCCAGTCTTTCAAGTGGATGTTGCATGTAGTTTAGATGAGCCGCACATTCTCATGGAGTCTCGCGTGTGTTTCTTTGGCCAGAACTAGGACATTGTTCCCTAAAGCTTCTTTGATGTAAAACTATTTCTTTTGGAGGAGTGAAACCAACCCATTGTTAAGTCTTCACACCTTTGTAGATCATGGAATAATGGTTTGTATCTTGTGGCTTCACCATCGTAGCTTGCTTGTTTTGACCCGTCAGTGATCAGAAATTACATTTTCATCTGAAAGAAGGTTGTGTTTGTTTGAATTTTAAGCATGCTGCCCCAGTCATCAAATGGAATTTTCTTTATTGGGTAATTCGTGCACAGCAACCCTACCCAGTTCTCGGAGATGAAGTGTTTCTGGCCTACTCTTTTGTACTTGGTGAAAAGAACAGTCTCCATTTTAAATCCTGGCTACTTGAACCCACTTAAAACTAAAGACAGAAATTCCCATTTTTGTCATGACTATCAATGCACGTCTTATAGTCCTAATAGCAAGTGGTGTATTTTTATTAAGCTGTGTAGCAAACTGTACGGCAAGCCACCATGGTAGTGTCTCAGATAAGCACCTGCCCGTGCTCACCATTGCCTTTTAGTGGGCCATAAAAAGAAAATACCGGTATGGAAGTAAAGAAAAGGAAGAACTTTCATTTATATAGCACCTTTCACATCTTCAGGACGTCCCAAAATGCTGCACTGTCCATTAAATATTTTGAAGTGCAGTCACTGTTATGTAGGCAAATGTGGCAGCCAATTTGCGCACAGCAAGGTCCCACAAACAGGAATGAGAGAAATGACCAGATATTCTGTTTTTTGGTACTGTTGGTTGAGGGAGGAATGTTGGCCAAGATACCGGGAGAACTCCCTGCTGTTCTTTGAACAGTGCCATGAGATATTTAACGTCCATCTGAACAAACAGATGGGGCCTCAGTTTAACATTTCTTCTGCTAGCCAGCATCCCTCAGTGCTGCACTGGAGTGCCAACCTAGATGATGTGCTCATGTCCTGGAGTGGGATATTGCATGTTTGCATTTTGACACCAAGAACCTAATTGAGCTTTTGAGAAGGCATCAGTTTACTCTGCCTTGTGTCCAGATTTGCTGTGGTCTCCAACTCTGACGAGCTGAATTCACTTGTGCTACTGACTGTTTTGTGTCTCAGAAACAAGTGTTTTCCTAGGTATGTTCTGCTGCTGAATTAGGTATGTTCTTTGCTAAGCTGCTGTTAATAACATAGCAAGATGTTGTCAAAAGTATCGGCAACTGTGGAATTTTAAATTATTCCACATTTTTGATGGAACAGCTGCCCTATTGGGACTACTTCAACATGTGATTTTTCTCCTGCAACAGAATTGGCAAGTGATCACCACTGACCTTGAAATTACAGATAGATTAATGATTACTTTATCTCCCACTTCTCTCTGACCTGCGATGCTAAATGCTTTTGAAAGCGCTAACTGCTCAATAATAAAGTAACTAATTTTTCTGCCCTCTGCGCATTTAAAAAAAAAAAAGCCTCTCAAGTTTCACGATCTTCCTCATTCATTCAGTCTACATGTAGATGAATAGGTGCTGGCTTTCTTGGTCAGGAATGTTTTCCTACCTGTATTGTACGTTCGGCCTCATTCTACACTACGCCGTAGTTTCTTTAACTTTGGTGGCCTCAATCGTGACTTCCAAAGTAATTGTTGCAGTGACAGAAGAGATTTGTTGTCCTTTCTTTATCAGTTGACTGAAACCTGCTCTTGGGTGGATCTGCTCTGGTTCTGGCTGATGTTGGCATCTGGTTTTAAGATCAGCGTTGACTGTCATGGATGCTTTGTTGCAACTAACGGCCATGCTGCCTGTTTTTGTTGTCTTATGATGGCGCATGATCAAAGCCTGCTTCATTCAATGAAATCGCCTGCTGTGAGCATTTTCTTTAGAAGAATACTCTCCCTCAATCCTCGACAACAAGAGTTCTTGAGTTCTGCTTCCTCTATGACGTACACCTCTGGCTCTCTCAGTATAGCTTCGGGCTGCTCGCAGGAATAATCCAGAATGATGGCTCATACAGACTCCCACTTTATGCTCCGAAGTTACTCCAGAGCGTTCTGCCTCTTCTAACAATGGCACCAGTGCTGGTAGACATCACCAGCTTCTTCTTAACATCAGCTGAGACTGCTGGCCATTCAGTACTGTGTGAGGCACCTATTCTGAAGAGCTTTCCGATTTCTCAGAAGAGGAGGTGGAACAGATGAAGCTTTTTAGGTTACAGTAGGAGGAGAAGGATTCGCTGCCCTCTTATACACTTAGTCCCTGACGTAAGAAAACTACGAGGCACTTGGTCTAAGCGTTAAACAAAGCTTTAATCAACTGTTTTACAACATGGAGGTCTAGTTGTGTCCTTCACTAGTTCCTGTTAAGAATGTCCTGAGCAAGCTGGGCCCATGCCCGAGTATTTATACTCTCCCTGGACAGCGCCACCCGCAGGCTGCTCAGTATTATTTCATAAGTCTTTCTTTCATGAATGACTGATTCATGTCAGTGACCCCATGGATGTTGATGTTGGGGAAATTTGTAATGGTAATGCTGTTGGATGTCAAGGGGCGGTGGTTAGACTCTCTCTTGTTGGAGATGGTCATTGCCTGGCACTTGTGTGGCGCGAATATTACTTACCACTTGCCACTTACCAACTCCAACAGAGAAACCATTCTGGATTTAGTGGGCCAGACTTTTTATCTCCTGTATCCTATGTGGTCCTTGAAAAGAGCTCTGTGTCCCAGGGGTTTTCAGGTCAACCATGAGGACCTCTGCAGTGATCTCAAGGAAGTCTGGAAAATGAGGAAGACCAGATCGATGGTAATAAAAAAGGAAAAAGTACAAATGCTGGAAATACACAGTACGACGGTCAACATCTGGAGAGAGAAAAGACTGATTAAGGTTTCGGGCTTCTTCAGGACTAAAAACTGAAAGATAAACGAGCATTTCAATAGAACCAGAAAAAGGGAGAGATGCTGTCAAACAAAAGCGAAATACTGCGGATGCTGGAAATCTGAAATAAAAACACTCAGCAGGTCAGGCAGCATCTGTGGAAAGAGAAACCGAGTTAATAGTTCAGGTCTGTGGCCCTTCATCGGAACTGGAAGATGTTCGCGATGTACCAGTTTTTAAGCAAGTATAGAGCCAGAGAAAAGTGGGCAGGAACCAAACAAAAAGGAGAGCTCTGTGATGGGGTGGAGGGCAGGAGTGATCCCCCCCACCCCCCCGACCCCGAGCACCAGCTCACACCCCCCCCCCCCCGACCCCATTCACCAGCCCACACCCCCCCCACCCCGAGCACTAGCTCACCCCGCCCCCACCCCATTCACCAGCTCACACCTCCCCCACCCCATTCACCAGCTCACCCCCCCCCACCCCATTCACCAGCCCACACCCCCCCGACCCCGAGCACCAGCCCACACCTCCCCCACCCCATTCACCAGCCCACACCCCCCCCCACCCCATTCACCAGCCCACACCCCCCCCACCCCATTCACCAGCCCACACCTCCCCCCACCCCATTCACCAGCCCACACCCCCCCACCCCGAGCACCAGCTCACACCACCCCCCCCACCCCATTCACCAGCCCACACCCCCCCCACCCCATTCACCAGCCCACACCTCCCCCACCCCATTCACCAGCCCACACCTCCCCCACCCCGAGCGCCAGTCCACACCCCCCCCACCCCATTCACCAGCCCACACCTCCCCCCACCCCATTCACCAGCCCACACCTCCCCCACCCCATTCACCAGCCCACACCTCCCCCACCCCATTCACCAGCTCACACCTCCCCCACCACATTCACCAGCCCACACCCCCCCACCCCATTCACCAGCCCACACCCCCCCACCCCGAGCACCAGCTCACACCCCCCCCCCACCCCATTCACCAGCCCACACCCCCCCACCCCATTCACCAGCCCACACCCCCCCACCCCATTCACCAGCCCACACCTCCCCCACCCCATTCACCAGCCCACACCTCCACCAGCCCACACCTCCCCCACCACATTCACCAGCCCACACCCCCCCACCCCATTCACCAGCCCACACTTCCCCCACCCCATTCACCAGCCCACACCTCCCCCACCACATTCACCAGCCGACACCCCCCCACCCCATTCACCAGCTCACACCTCCCCCACCCCATTCACCAGCCCACACCTCCCCCACCCCATTCACCAGCCCACACCTCCCCCACCCCATTCACCAGCCCACACCCCCCCACCCCATTCACCAGCTCACACCTCCCCCCCCATTCACCAGCCCACACCCCCCACCCCATTCACCAGCTCACACCTCCCCCACCCCATTCACCAATCCACACCTCCCCCACCCCGAGCACCAGCCCACACCCCCCACCCCATTCACCAGCTCACACCTCCCCCACCCCATTCACCAGCTCACACCCCCCCCACCCCATTCACCAGCTCACACCTCCCCCACCCCGAGCACCAGCCCACACCCCCCACCCCATTCACCAGCTCACACCTCCCCCACCCCATTCACCAGCCCACACCCCCCCCACCCCATTCACCAGCCCACACCTCCCCCACCCCATTCACCAGCCCACACCTCCCCCACCCCATTAACCAGCTCACCCCCCCACCCCATTAACCAGCTCACCCCCCCCACCCCATTCACCAGCCCACACCTCCCCCACCCCATTCACCAGTCCACCCCCCCCCCACCCCATTCACCAGCCCACACCTCCCCCCCACCCCATTCACCAGCCCACACCTCCCCCACCCCGAGCACCAGCCCACACCTCCCCCACCCCATTCACCAGCCAACACCCCCCCCACCCCATTCACCAGCCCACACCTCCCCCACCCCATTCACCAGCCCACACCTCCCCCACCCCATTCACCAGCTCACACCCCCCCACCCCATTCACCAGCCCACACCTCCCCCACCCCATTCACCAGCTCACACCCCCCCACCCCGAGCACCAGCCCACACCTCCCCCACCCCATTCACCAGTCCACACCCCCCCCACCCCATTCACCAGCCCACACCTCCCCCACCCCCATTCACCAGCCCACACCTCCCCCACCCCCATTCACCAGCCCACACCTCCCCCACCCCATTCACCAGCCCACACCTCCCCCACCCCATTCACCAGCCCACACCTCCCCCACCCCATTCACCAGCCCACACCCCCCCCAACCCCATTCACCAGCTCACACCCCCCCCACCCCGAGCACCAGCCCACACCTCCCCCACCCCATTCACCAGCCCACACCCCCCACCCCGAGCACCAGCCCACACCTCCCCTACCCCGAGCACCAGCCCACACCTCCCCCACCCCATTCACCAGCCCACACGTCCCCCACCCCATTCACCAGCCCACACCCCCCCACCCCGAGCACCAGCCCACACCTCCCCCACCCCATTCACCAGCCCACACCCCCCCCCACCCCATTCACCAGCCCACACCTCCCCCACCCCATTCACCAGCCCACACCTCCCCCACCCCATTCACCAGCCCCCACCCCATTCACCAGCCCACACCCCCCCACCCCATTCACCAGCTCACACCCCCCCCACCCCGAGCACCAGCCCACACCTCCCCCACCCCGAGCACCAGCCCACACCTCCCCCACCCCATTCACCAGCCCACACCCCCCCCCCACCCCAATCACCAGCCCACACCTCCCCCACCCCGAGCACCAGCCCACACCTCCCCCACCCCGAGCACCAGCCCACACCTCCCCCACCCCGAGCACCAGCTCACACCTCCCCACCCCATTCACCAGCCCACACCTCCCCACCCCGAGCACCAGCCCACACCTCCCCCAGCCCGAGCACCAGCTCACACCTCCCCCACCCCGAGCACCAGCTCACACCTCCCCCACCCCATTCACCAGCCCACCCCGAGCACCAGCCCACACCTCCCACACCCCGAGCACCAGCTCCCACCTCCCCCACCCCGAGCACCAGCTCCCACCTCCCCCACCCCGAGCACCAGCTCACACCTCCCCCACCCCATTCACCAGCCCACACCTCCCCCACCCCATTCACCAGCTCACACCTCCCCCACCCCATTCACCAGCCCACACCTCCCCCACCCCATTCACCAGCTCACACCTCCCCCACCCCACCAGCCCACACCTCCCCCACCCCATTCACCAGCCCACCCCCCCCCCCCCAACCCCATTCACCAGCTCACACCCCCCCCACCCCGAGCACCAGCCCACACCTCCCCCACCCCGAGCACCAGCTCACACTCCCCCACCCCGAGCACCAGCCCACACCTCCCCCACCCCATTCACCAGCTCACACCTCCCCCACCCCATTCACCAGCCCACACCCCCCCCACCCCATTCACCAGCCCACACCTCCCCCACCCCATTCACCAGCCCACACCCCCCACCCCATTCACCAGCTCACACCTCCCCCACCCCATTCACCAGCCCACACCCCCCCCCACCCCATTCACCAGCCCACACCTCCCCCACCCCATTCACCAGCCCACACCTCCCCCACCCCATTCACCAGCCCACACCTCCCCCACCCCATTCACCAGCCCACACCTCCCCCACCCCATTCACCAGCCCACACCTCCCCCACCCCGAGCACCAGCCCACACCTCCCCCACACCCCATTCACCAGTCCACACCCCCCCCACCCCATTCACCAGCCCACACCTCCCCCCACCCCATTCACCAGCCCACACCTCCCCCACCCCACTCACCAGCTCACACCCCCCCCACCCCGAGCACCAGCCCACACCTCCCCCACCCCATTCACCAGTCCACACCCCCCCCCCCCACCCCATTCACCAGCCCACACCTCCCCCCACCCCATTCACCAGCCCACACCTCCCCCACCCCATTCACCAGCCCACACCTCCCCCACCCCGAGCACCAGCCCACAGCTCCCCCACCCCATTCACCAGCCAACACCTCCCCCACCCCATTCACCAGCTCACACCCCCCCCACCCCGAGCACCAGCCCACACCTCCCCCACCCCATTCACCAGCCCACACCTCCCCCACCCCATTCACCAGCCCACACCTCCCCCACCCATTCACCAGCCCACACCTCCCCCACCCCATTCACCAGTCCACACCTCCCCCCACCCCATTGACCAGCCCACACCTCCCCCACCCCATTCACCAGCCCACACCTCCCCCACCCCATTCACCAGCCCACACCTCCCCCACCCCATTCACCAGCCCACACCTCCCCCACCCCGAGCACCAGCCCACACCTCCCCCACCCCGAGCACCAGCCCACACCTCCCCCACCCCCATTCACCAGCCCACCCCCCCCCAACCCCATTCACCAGCCCACACCTCCCCCACCCCATTCACCAGCCCACACCCCCCCCCACCCCATTGACCAGCCCACACCTCCCCCACCCCGAGCACCAGCCCACACCTCCCCCACCCCGAGCACCAGCCCACACCTCCCCCACCCCGAGCACCAGCCCACACCTCCCCCACCCCATTCACCAGCCCACACCCCCCCCCCACCCCATTCACCAGCCCACACCCCCCACCCCGAGCACCAGCCCACACCTCCCCCACCCCATTCACCAGCCCACACCCCCCACCCCGAGCACCAGCCCACACCTCCCCCACCCCGAGCACCAGCCCACACCTCCCCCACCCCATTCACCAGCCCACACGTCCCCCACCCCATTCACCAGCCCACATGTCCCCCACCCCATTCACCAGCCCACACCCCCCCCACCCCATTCACCAGCTCACACCCCCCCCACCTCGAGCACCAGCCCACACCTCCCCCACCCCATTCACCAGCCCACACCCCCCCCACCCCATTCACCAGCTCACACCCCCCCCCACCCCGAGCACCAGCCCACACCTCCCCCACCTCCCCCACCCCATTCACCAGCCCCCACCCCATTCACCAGCCCACACCCCCCCCCCCACCCCATTCACCAGCTCACACCTCCCCCACCCCGAGCACCAGCCCACACCTCCCCCACCCCGAGCACCAGCCCACACCTCCCCCACCCCATTCACCAGCCCACCCCCCCCCCACCCCGAGCACCAGCCCACACCCCCCCACCCCGAGCACCAGCTCACACCTCCCCCACCCCGAGCACCAGCCCACACCTCCCCCACCCCGAGCACCAGCTCCCACCTCCCCCACCCCGAGCACCAGCCCACACCTCCCCCACCCCGAGCACCAGCTCACACCTCCCCACCCCATTCACCAGCCCACACCTCCCCACCCCGAGCACCAGCCCACACTCCCCCACCCCATTCACCAGCCCACCCCGAGCACCAGCCCACACCTCCCCCACCCCGAGCACCAGCCCACACCTCCCCACCCCATTCACCAGCCCACACCTCCCCCACCCCATTCACCAGCCCACACCTCCCCCACCCCATTCACCAGCTCACACCTCCCCCACCCCATTCACCAGCCCACACCTCCCCCACCCCATTCACCAGCCCACACCTCCCCCACCCCATTCACCAGCCCACACCTCCCCCACCCCATTCACCAGCCCACACCTCCCCCACCCCATTCACCAGCTCACACCTCCCCCACCCCGAGCACCAGTCCACACCCCCCCCACCCCATTCACCAGCCCACACCTCCCCCACCACCCATTCACCAGCCCACACCTCCCCCACCCCGAGCACCAGCCCACACCTCCCCCACCCCATTCACCAGCTCACACCCCCCCCACCCCGAGCACCAGCCCACACCTCCCCCACCCCATTCACCAGCCCACACCCCCCCCCCCCGCACCCCATTCACCAGCCCACACCCCCCCACCCCGAGCACCAGCCCACACCTCCCCCACCCCATTCACCAGCCCACACCCCCCCCACCCCGAGCACCAGCTCACACCCCCCCCCCACCCCATTCACCAGCCCACGCCTCCCCCACCCCATTCACCAGCCCACACCTCCCCCACCACATTCACCAGCCCACACCTCCCCCACCCCATTCACCAGCCCACACCTCCCCCACCCCATTCACCAGCCCACATCTCCCCCACCCCATTCACCAGCCCACACCTCCCCCACCCCATTCACCAGCCCACACCTCCCCCACCCCATTCACCAGCCCACACCTCCCCCACCCCATTCACCAGCCCACACCTCCCCCACCCCATTCACCAGCCCACACCTCCCCCACCCCGAGCACCAGCCCACACCTCCCCCACCCCGAGCACCAGCTCACACCTCCCCCACCCCATTCACCAGCCCACACCTCCCCCACCCCATTCACCAGCTCACACCTCCCCCACCCCATTCAGCAGCTCACACCTCCCCCACCCCATTCACCAGCTCACACCTCCCCCACCCCATTCACCAGCCCACACCTCCCCCACCCCATTCACCAGCCCACACCTCCCCCACCCCGAGCACCAGCCCACACCTCCCCCACCCCGACCACCAGCCCACACCTCCCCCACCCCATTCACCAGCCCACACCTCCCCCACCCCATTCACCAGCCCACACCTCCCCCACCCCGAGCACCAGCCCACACCTCCCCCACCCCATTCACCAGTCCACACCCCCCCCACCCCATTCACCAGCCCACACCCCCCCACCCCATTCACCAGCCCACACCTCCCCCCACCCCATTCACCAGCTCACACCCCCCCCACCCCATTCACCAGCCCACACCTCCCCCACCCCATTCACCAGCTCACACCCCCCCACCCCGAGCACCAGCCCACACCCCCCCACCCCGAGCACCAGCCCACACCTCCCCCACCCCATTCACCAGCCCACACCTCCCCCACCCCATTCACCAGCCCACACCTCCCCCACCCCATTCACCAGCCCACACCTCCCCCACCCCATTCACCAGCCCCACCACCTCCACCACCCCGAGCACCAGCCCACACCTCCCCCACCCCATTCACAAGCCCACCCCCCCCAACCCCATTCACCAGCTCACACCCCCCCCCACCCCGAGCACCAGCCCACACCTCCCCCACCCCATTCACCAGCCCACACCCCCCCCCCACCCCGAGCACCAGCCCACACCTCCCCCACCCCGAGCACCAGCCCACACCTCCCCCACCCCGAGCACCAGCCCACACCTCCCCCACCCCATTCACCAGCCCACACCTCCCCCACCCCATTCACCAGCCCACACCCCCCCCACCCCGAGCACCAGCCCACACCTCCCCCACCCCATTCACCAGCTCACACCTCCCCCACCCCGAGCACCAGCCCACACCTCCCCCACCCCGAGCACCAGCTCACACCTCCCCCACCCCATTCACCAGCTCACACCTCCCCCACCCCATTCACCAGCTCACACCCCCCCCCCCCCCCACCCCATTCACCAGCCCACCCCCCCCCCCCCCACCCCGAGCACCAGCCCACACCTCCCCCCACCCCGAGCACCAGCTCACACCTCCCCCACCCTGAGCACCAGCCCACACCTCCCCCACCCCATTCACCAGCCCACACCCCCCCCCACCCCGAGCACCAGCCCACACCTCCCCCACCCCATTCACCAGCCCACACCTCCCCCACCCCGAGCACCAGCGCACACCTCCCCCACCCCGAGCACCAGCCCACACCTCCCCCTCCCCATTCACCAGCTCACACCTCCCACACCCCGAGCACCAGCCCACACCTCCCCCACCCCGAGCACCAGCTCACACCTCCCCCACCCCATTCACCAGCCCACCCCATTCACCAGCCCACACCCTCCCCACCCCGAGCACCAGCCCACACTCCCCCACCCCATTCACCAGCCCACCCCGAGCACCAGCCCACACCCCCCCCACCACATTCACCAGCTCACACCTCCCCCACCCCATTCACCAGCCCACACCCCCCCCACCCCGAGCACCAGCCCACACTCCCCCACCCCATTCACCAGCTCACACCTCCCCCACCCCATTCACCAGCCCACACCTCCCCCACCCCATTCACCAGCTCACACCCCCCCCACCCCATTCACCAGCTCACACCCCCCCCACCCCATTCACCAGCTCACACCTCCCCCACCCCATTCACCAGCTCACACCTCCCCCACCCCATTCACCAGCCCACACCTCCCCCACCCCATTCACCAGCCCACCCCTCCCCCACCCCATTCACCAGCTCACACCTCCCCCACCCCATTCACCAGCCCACACCTCCCCCACCCCATTCACCAGCTCACACCTCCCCCACCCCATTCACCAGCCCACACCCCCCCCCCCACCCCCATTCACCAGCTCACACCCCCCCCCACCCCGAGCACCAGCCCACACCTCCCCCACCCCATTCACCAGCCCCCACCCCCATTCACCAGCCCACACCCCCCCCACCCCATTCACCAGCTCACACCTCCCCCACCCCGAGCACCAGCCCACACCTCCCCCACCCCGAGCACCAGCCCACACCTCCCCCACCCCATTCACCAGCCCACCCCCCCCCCCCACCCCGAGCACCAGCCCACACCTCCCCCACCCCGAGCACCAGCTCACACCTCCCCCACCCCATTCACCAGCCCACCCCGAGCACCAGCCCACACCTCCCCCACCCCGAGCACCAGCTCCCACCTCCCCCACCCCGAGCACCAGCTCCCACCTCCCCCACCCCGAGCACCAGCTCCCACCTCCCCCACCCCGAGCACCAGCTCCCACCTCCCCCACCCCCGAGCACCAGCTCACACCTCCCCCACCCCATTCACCAGCCCACCCCGAGCACCAGCCCACACCTCCCCCACCCCGAGCACCAGCTCACACCTCCCCACCCCCATTCACCAGCCCACACCTCCCCACCCCGAGCACCAGCCCACACTCCCCCCACCCCATTCACCAGCCCACCCCGAGCACCAGCCCACACCTCCCCCACCCCGAGCACCAGCCCACACCTCCCCACCCCATTCACCAGCCCACACCTCCCCCACCCCATTCACCAGCCCACACCTCCCCCACCCCATTCACCAGCTCACACCTCCCCCACCCCATTCACCAGCCCACACCTCCCCCACCCCATTCACCAGCCCACACCTCCCCACCCCATTCACCAGCCCACACCTCCCCCACCCCATTCACCAGCCCACACCTCCCCCACCCCATTCACCAGCCCACACCTCCCCCACCCCATTCACCACCCCACACCTCCCTCACCCGATTCACCAGCTCACACCTCCCCCACCCCATTCACCAGCTCACACCCCCCCCCACCCCATTCACCAGCTCACACCTCCCCCACCCCGAGCACCAGTCCACACCCCCCCCACCCCATTCACCAGCCCACACCTCCCCCCACCCCATTCACCAGCCCACACCTCCCCCACCCCGAGCACCAGCCCACACCTCCCCCACCCCATTCACCAGCTCACACCCCCCCACCCCGAGCACCAGCCCACACCCTCCCCCACCCCATTCACCAGCCCACACCCCCCCCCCCGCACCCCATTCACCAGCCCACACCCCCCCCACCCCGAGCACCAGCCCACACCCCCCCCACCCCATTCACCAGCCCACACCCCCCCCCACCCCATTCACCAGCCCACACCCCCCCACCCCGAGCACCAGCTCACACCCCCCCCCCACCCCATTCACCAGCCCACACCCCCCCCCACCCCATTCACCAGCCCACGCCTCCCCCACCCCATTCACCAGCCCACACCTCCCCCACCACATTCACCAGCCCACACCTCCCCCACCCCATTCACCAGCCCACACCTCCCCCACCCCATTCACCAGCCCACACCTCCCCCACCCCATTCACCAGCCCACACCTCCCCCACCCCATTCACCAGCCCACACCTCCCCCACCCCATTCACCAGCCCACACCTCCCCCACCCCATTCACCAGCCCACACCTCCCCCACCCCGAGCACCAGCCCACACCTCCCCCACCCCGAGCACCAGCTCACACCTCCCCCACCCCATTCACCAGCCCACACCTCCCCCACCCCATTCACCAGCTCACACCTCCCCCACCCCATTCAGCAGCTCACACCTCCCCCACCCCATTCACCAGCTCACACCTCCCCCACCCCATTCACGAGCCCACACCTCCCCCACCCCATTCACCAGCCCACACCTCCCCCACCCCGAGCACCAGCCCACACCTCCCCCACCCCGAGCACCAGCCCACACCTCCCCCACCCCATTCACCAGCCCACACCTCCCCCACCCCATTCACCAGCCCACACCTCCCCCCACCCCATTCACCAGCCCACACCTCCCCCACCCCGAGCACCAGCCCACACCTCCCCCACCCAATTCACCAGTCCACACCCCCCCCCACCCCATTCACCAGCCCACACCCCCCCCACCCCATTCACCAGCCCACACCTCCCCCACCCCATTCACCAGCTCACACCCCCCCCACCCCATTCACCAGCCCACACCTCCCCCACCCCATTCACCAGCTCACACCCCCCCCACCCCGAGCACCAGCCCACACCCCCCCACCCCGAGCACCAGCCCACACCTCCCCCACCCCATTCACCAGCCCACACCTCCCCCACCCCATTCACCAGCCCACACCTCCCCCACCCCGAGCACCAGCCCACACCTCCCCCACCCCATTCACAAGCCCACCCCCCCCAACCCCATTCACCAGCTCACACCCCCCCCCACCCCGAGCACCAGCCCACACCTCCCCCACCCCATTCACCAGCCCACACCCCCCCCCCCACCCCATTCACCAGCCCACACCCCCCCACCCCGAGCACCAGCCCACACCTCCCCCACCCCGAGCACCAGCCCACACCTCCCCCACCCCGAGCACCAGCCCACACCTCCCCCACCCCGAGCACCAGCCCACACCTCCCCCACCCCATTCACCAGCCCACACCTCCCCCACCCCATTCACCAGCCCACACCTCCCCCACCCCATTCACCAGCCCACACCCCCCCCACCCCGAGCACCAGCCCACACCTCCCCCACCCCATTCACCAGCTCACACCTCCCGCACCCCCGAGCACCAGCCCACACCTCCCCCACCCCGAGCACCAGCTCACACCTCCCCCACCCCATTCACCAGCTCACACCTCCCCCACCCCATTCACCAGCTCACACCCCCCCCCCCCACCCCATTCACCAGCCCACCACCCCCCCCCACCCCGAGCACCAGCCCACACCTCCCCCACCCCGAGCACCAGCTCACACCTCCCCCACCCTGAGCACCAGCCCACACCTCCCCCACCCCATTCACCAGCCCACACCCCCCCCCCACCCCGAGCACCAGCCCACACCTCCCCCACCCCATTCACCAGCCCACACCCTCCCCCACCCCGAGCACCAGCGCACACCTCCCCCACCCCGAGCACCAGCCCACACCTCCCCCTCCCCCATTCACCAGCTCACACCTCCCACACCCCGAGCACCAGCCCACACCTCCACCACCCCGAGCACCAGCTCACACCTCCCCCACCCCATTCACCAGCCCACCCCGAGCACCAGCCCACACCTCCCCCACCCCATTCACCAGCCCACACCTCCCCACCCCGAGCACCAGCCCACACTCCCCCACCCCATTCACCAGCCCACCCCGAGCACCAGCCCACACCCCCCCCACCCCATTCACCAGCTCACAGCTCCCCCACCCCATTCACCAGCCCACACCCCCCCACCCCGAGCACCAGCCCACACTCCCCCACCCCATTCACCAGCTCACACCTCCGCCACCCCATTCACCAGCGCACACCTCCCCCACCCCATTCACCAGCTCACACCCCCCCCACCCCATTCACCAGCTCACACCCCCCCCCACCCCATTCACCAGCTCACACCTCCCCCACCCCATTCACCAGCTCACACCTCCCCCACCCCATTCACCAGCCCACACCTCCCCCACCCCATTCACCAGCTCACACCTCCCCCACCCCATTCACCAGCTCACACCTCCCTCACCCCGAGCACCACCCCACACCTCCCCCACCCCATTCACCAGCTCACACCTCCCCCACCCCATTCACCAGCCCACACCTCCCGCACCCCATTCACCAGCCCACACCTCCCCCACCCCATTCACCAGCTCACACCTCCCCCACCCCATTCACCAGCTCACGGCGCACCCCCACCCCATTCACCAGCTCACACCTCCCCCACCCCATTCACCAGCTCACACCTCCCCCACCCCATTCACCAGCCCACACCTCCCCCACCCCATTCACCAGCCCACACCTCCCCCACCCCATTCACCAGCCCACACGTCCCCCACCCCATTCACCAGCCCACACCTCCCCCACCCCATTCACCAGCCCACACCTCCCCCACCCCATTCTCCAGCTCACACCTCCCCCACCCCATTCACCAGCCCACACCTCCCCCACCCCATTCTCCAGCTCACACCTCCCCCACCCCATTCACCAGCTCACACCTCCCCCACCCCATTCACCAGCTCACACCTCCCCCACCCCATTCACCAGCCCACACCTCCCCCACCCCATTCACCAGCTCACACCTACCCCACCCCATTCACCAGCTCACACCTCCCTCACCCCGAGCACCAGCCCACACCTCCCCCACCCCATTCACCAGCTCACACCTCCCCCACACCATTCACCAGCCCACACCTCCCCCACCCCATTCACCAGCCCACACCTCCCCCACCCCATTCACCAGCTCACACCTCCCCCACCCCATTCACCAGCTCACACCTCCCCCACCCCATTCACCAGCCCACACCCCCCCACCCCATTCACCAGCTCACACCTCCCCCACCCCATTCACCAGCCCACACCCCCCCCCACCCCATTCACCAGCTCACACCTCCCCCACCCCGAGCACCAGCCCACACCCCCCACCCCATTCACCAGCTCACACCTCCCCCACCCCATTCACCAGCCCACACCCCCCCCACCCCATTCACCAGCCCACACCTCCCCCACCCCATTCACCAGCCCACACCTCCCCCACCCCATTCACCAGCCCACACCTCCCCCACCCCATTCACCAGCCCACACCTCCCCCACCCCATTCACCAGCCCACACCCCCCCCCACCCCATTCACCAGCTCACACCTCCCCCACCCCATTAACCAGCTCACACCCCCCACCCCATTCACCAGCCCACACCTCCCCCACCCCATTCACCAGCTCACACCCCCCACCCCGAGCACCAGCCCACACCTCCGCCACCCCATTCACCAGCCCACACCCCCCCCACCCCATTCACCAGCCCACACCCCCCCCACCCCATTCACCAGCCCACACCCTCCCCCACCCCATTCACCAGCCCCACACCTCCCCCACCCCATTCACCAGCCCACACCTCCCCCACCCCATTCACCAGCCCACACCTCCCCCACCCCATTCACCAGCCCACACCTCCCCCACCCCATTCACCAGCCCACACCTCCCCCACCCCATTCACCAGCCCACACCTCCCCCACCCCATTCACCAGCCCACACCTCCCCCACCCCATTCACCAGGTCACACCTCCCCCATCCCATTCACCAGCTCACACCCCCCCGACCCCATTCACCAGCTCACGCCTCCCCCACCCCATTCACCAGCCCACACCTCCCCCACCCCATTCACCAGCTCACACCTACCCCCACCCCATTCACCAGCTCACACCTCCCTCACCCCGAGCACCAGCCCACACCTCCCCCACCCCCATTCACCAGCTCACACCTACCCCACCCCCATTCACCAGCTCACACCTCCCCCCACCCCATTCACCAGCCCACACCTCGCCCACACCCCCCACCCCATTCACCAGCTCACACCTCCCCCACCCCATTCACCAGCCCACACCCCCCCCCACCCCATTCACCAGCCCACACCTCCCCCACCCCATTCACCAGCCCACACCCCCCACCCCATTCACCAGCTCACACCTCCCCCACCCCATTCACCAGCCCACACCTCCCCCACCCCATTCACCAGCCCACACCTCCCCCACCCCATTCACCAGCCCACACCTCCCCCACCCCGAGCACCAGCCCACACCTCCCCCCACCCCATTCACCAGTCCACACCCCCCCCACCCCATTCACCAGCCCACACCTCCCCCCACCCCATTCACCAGCCCACACCTCCCCCACCCCATTCACCAGCTCACACCCCCCCACCCCGAGCACCAGCCCACACCTCCCCCACCCCATTCACCAGTCCACCCCCCCCCCCACCCCATTCACCAGCCCACACCTCCCCCCACCCCATTCACCAGCCCACACCTCCCCCACCCCATTCACCAGCCCACACCTCCCCCACCCCGAGCACCAGCCCACAGCTCCCCCACCCCATTCACCAGCCAACACCCCCCCCACCCCATTCACCAGCCCACACCTCCCCCCACCCCATTCACCAGCCCACACCTCCCCCCACCCCATTCACCAGCTCACACCCCCCCCACCCCATTCACCAGCCCACACCTCCCCCACCCCCATTCACCAGCCCACACCTCCCCCACCCATTCACCAGCCCACACCTCCCCCACCCCATTCACCAGTCCACACCTCCCCCACCCCATTCACCAGCCCACACCTCCCCCACCCCATTCACCAGCCCACACCTCCCCCACCCCATTCACCAGCCCACACCTCCCCCACCCCATTCACCAGCCCACACCTCCCCCACCCCATTCACCAGCCCACCCCCCCCCAACCCCATTCACCAGCCCACACCTCCCCCACCCCATTCACCAGCCCACACCCCCCCCCCACCCCATTCACCAGCCCACACCCCCCCCACCCCATTCACCAGCCCACACCTCCCCCACCCCGAGCACCAGCCCACACCTCCCCCACCCCGAGCACCAGCCCACACCTCCCCCACCCCGAGCACCAGCCCACACCTCCCCCACCCCATTCACCAGCCCACACCCCCCCCCCACCCCATTCACCAGCCCACACCCCCCCACCCCGAGCACCAGCCCACACCTCCCCCACCCCATTCACCAGCCCACACCCCCCACCCCCGAGCACCAGCCCACACCTCCCCCACCCCGAGCACCAGCCCACACCTCCCCCACCCCATTCACCAGCCCACACGTCCCCCACCCCATTCACCAGCCCACATGTCCCCCCACCCCATTCACCAGCCCACACCCCCCCCCCACCCCATTCACCAGCTCACACCCCCCCCACCTCGAGCACCAGCCCACACCTCCCCCACCCCCATTCACCAGCCCACCCCCCCCCCACCCCATTCACCAGCTCACACCCCCCCCACCCCGAGCACCAGCCCACACCTCCCCCACCCCATTCACCAGCCCCCACCCCATTCACCAGCCCACACCCCCCCCCACCCCATTCACCAGCTCACACCTCCCCCCACCCCGAGCACCAGCCCACACCTCCCCCACCCCGAGCACCAGCCCACACCTCCCCCACCCCATTCACCAGCCCACCCCCCCCCCCACCCCGAGCACCAGCCCACACCTCCCCCACCCCGAGCACCAGCTCCCACCTCCCCCACCCCGAGCACCAGCTCCCACCTCCCCCACCCCGAGCACCAGCTCACACCTCCCCCACCCCATTCACCAGCCCACCCCGAGCACCAGCCCACACCTCCCCCACCCCGAGCACCAGCTCACACCTCCCCACCCCATTCACCAGCCCACACCTCCCCACCCCGAGCACCAGCCCACACTCCCCCACCCCATTCACCAGCCCACCCCGAGCACCAGCCCACACCTCCCCCACCCCGAGCACCAGCCCACACCTCCCCACCCCATTCACCAGCCCACACCTCCCCCACCCCATTCACCAGCCCACACCTCCCCCACCCCATTCACCAGCTCACACCTCCCCCACCCCATTCTCCAGCCCACACCTCCCCCACCCCATTCACCAGCCCACACCTCCCCACCCCATTCACCAGCCCACACCTCCCCCACCCCATTCACCAGCCCACACCTCCCCCACCCCATTCACCACCCCACACCTCCCTCACCCGATTCACCAGCTCACACCTCCCCCACCCCATTCACCAGCTCACACCCCCCCCCACCCCATTCACCAGCTCACACCTCCCCCACCCCGAGCACCAGTCCACACCCCCCCACCCCATTCACCAGCCCACACCTCCCCCACCCCATTCACCAGCCCACACCTCCCCCACCCCGAGCACCAGCCCACACCTCCCCCACCCCATTCACCAGCTCACACCCCCCCACCCCGAGCACCAGCCCACACCTCCCCCACCCCATTCACCAGCCCACACCCCCCCCCCCGCACCCCATTCACCAGCCCACACCCCCCCACCCCGAGCACCAGCCCACACCTCCCCCACCCCATTCACCAGCCCACACCCCCCCCACCCCATTCACCAGCCCACACCCCCCCACCCCGAGCACCAGCTCACACCCCCCCCCCCACCCCATTCACCAGCCCACACCCCCCCCACCCCATTCACCAGCCCACGCCTCCCCCACCCCATTCACCAGCCCACACCTCCCCCACCACATTCACCAGCCCACACCTCCCCCCACCCCATTCACCAGCCCACACCTCCCCCACCCCATTCACCAGCCCACACCTCCCCCACCCCATTCACCAGCCCACACCTCCCCCACCCCATTCACCAGCCCACACCTCCCCCACCCCATTCACCAGCCCACACCTCCCCCCACCCCATTCACCAGCCCACACCTCCCCCACCCCGAGCACCAGCCCACACCTCCCCCACACCTCCCCCACCCCGAGCACCAGCTCACACCTCCCCCACCCCATTCACCAGCCCACACCTCCCCCACCCCATTCACCAGCTCACACCTCCCCCACCCCATTCAGCAGCTCACACCTCCCCCACCCCATTCACCAGCTCACACCTCCCCCACCCCATTCACCAGCCCACACCTCCCCCACCCCATTCACCAGCCCACACCTCCCCCA
>NC_141019.1:6429001-6489001 GCF_052327205.1 Somniosus microcephalus
CCCATTCACCAGCCCACAGCCCCCCCACCCCATTCACCAGCCCGCACCTCCCCCACCCCATTCACCAGCCCGCACCTCCCCCACCCCATTCACCAGCTTGCACCTCCCCCACCCCATTCACCAGCCCGCACCTCCCCCACCCCATTCACCAGCCCGCACCTCCCCCACCCCATTCACCAGCCCGCACCTCCCCCACCCCATTCACCAGCCCGCACCTCCCCCACCCCATTCACCAGCCCACACCTCCCCCACCCCATTCACCAGCTCACACCTCCCCCACCCCATTCACCAGCTCGCACCCCCCACCCCATTCACCAGCTCACACCTCCCCCACCCCATTCACCAGCTCACACCCCCCCCACCCCATTCAGCAGCCCACACCCCCCCCACCCCATTCACCAGCCCACACCCCCCCCACCCCCATTCACCAGCCCACACCCCCCCCACCCCATTCACCAGCCCACACCCCCCCCACCCCATTCACCAGCTCACACCTCCCCCACCCCATTCACCAGCTCACACCTCCCCCCACCCCATTCACCAGCTCACACCTCCCCCACCCCATTCACCAGCTTACACCCCCCCAGCCCATTCACCAGCCCCCCACCCCCCCCACCCCATTCACCAGTTCACACCTCCCCCACCCCATTCACCAGCCCACACCTCCCCCACCCCATTCACCAGCTCACACCTCCCCCATCCCGAGCACCAGCTCACACCCCCCCCACCCCATTCACCAGCTCACACCCCCCCCCCCACCCCATTCACCAGCCCACACCTCCCCCACCCCATTCACCAGCTCACACCTCCCCCACCCCATTCACCAGCTCACACCCTCCCCACCCCATTCACCAGCTCACACCTCCCCCACCCCATTCACCAGCCCACACCCCCCCCACCCCATTCACCAGCCCACTCCTCCCCCACCCCATTCACCAGCCCACACCTCCCCCACCCCGAGCACCAGCTCACACCTCCCCCACCCCATTCACCAGCCCACACCTCCCCCACCCCATTCACCAGCCCACACCTCCCCCACCCCATTCACCAGCCCACACCTCCCCCACCCCATTCACCAGCCCACACCCCCCCCAGCCCACCCCCCCCCACCCCATTCACCAGCCCACACCTCCCCCACCCCATTCACCAGCCCACACCCCCCCCAGCCCACACCTCCCCCACCCATTCACCAGCCCACACCTCCCCCACCCCATTCACCAGCTCACCCCCCCACCCCATTCACCAGCTTACACCCCCCCACCCCATTCACCAGCCCACACCTCCCCCACCCCATTCACCAGCCCACAGCTCCCCCACCCCATTCACCAGCCCACACCTCCCCCACCCCATTCACCAGCCCACACCTCCCCCACCCCATTCACCAGCCCACACCCCCCGCAGCCCACCCCCCCCCCCACCCCATTCACCAGCCCACACCTCCCCCACCCCATTCACCAGCCCACACCCCCCCCACCCCATTCACCAGCCCACACCTCCCCCACCCATTCACCAGCCCACACCTCCCCCACCCCATTCACCAGCTCACCCCCCCACCCCATTCACCAGCTTACACCCCCCCACCTCATTCACCAGCCCACACCTCCCCCACCCCGAGCACCAGCCCACACCTCCCCCACCCCATTCACCAGCCCACACCCCCCCCCCACCCCATTCACCAGCCCACAGCCCCCACCCCGAGCACCAGCCCACAGCTCCCCCACCCCATTCACCAGCCCACACCCCCCACCCCGAGCACCAGCCCACACCTCCCCCACCCCGAGCACCAGCCCACACCTCCCCCACCCCATTCACCAGCCCACATGTCCCCCACCCCATTCACCAGCCCACACCCCCCCCACCCCATTCACCAGCTCACACCCCCCCCACCCCGAGCACCAGCCCACACCTCCCCCACCCCATTCACCAGCCCACACCCCCCCCCCCACCCCATTCACCAGCTCACACCCCCCCCACCCCGAGCACCAGCCCACACCTCCCCCACCCCATTCACCAGCCCCCACCCCATTCACCAGCCCACACCCCCCCCACCCCATTCACCAGCTCACACCTCCCCCACCCCGAGCACCAGCCCACACCTCCCCCACCCCGAGCACCAGCCCACACCTCCCCCACCCCATTCACCAGCCCACCCCCCCCCCCCCCACCCCGAGCACCAGCCCACACCTCCCCCACCCCGAGCACCAGCTCACACCTCCCCCACCCCATTCACCAGCCCACCCCGAGCACCAGCCCACACCTCCCCCACCCCGAGCACCAGCTCCCACCTCCCCCACCCCGAGCACCAGCTCCCACCTCCCCCACCCCGAGCACCAGCTCACACCTCCCCCACCCCATTCACCAGCCCACCCCGAGCACCAGCCCACACCTCCCCCACCCCGAGCACCAGCTCACACCTCCCCACCCCATTCACCAGCCCACACCTCCCCACCCCGAGCACCAGCCCACACTCCCCCACCCCATTCACCAGCCCACCCCGAGCACCAGCCCACACCTCCCCCACCCCGAGCACCAGCCCACACCTCCCCACCCCATTCACCAGCCCACACCTCCCCCACCCCATTCACCAGCTCACACCTCCCCCACCCCATTCACCAGCCCACACCTCCCCCACCCCATTCACCAGCCCACACCTCCCCACCCCATTCACCAGCCCACACCTCCCCCACCCCATTCACCAGCCCACACCTCCCCCACCCCATTCACCACCCCACACCTCCCCCACCCCATTCACCAGCTCACACCTCCCCCACCCCATTCACCAGCTCACACCTCCCCCACCCCGAGCACCAGCCCACACCTCCCCCACCCTGAGCACCAGCCCACACCTCCCCCACCCCGAGCACCAGCCCACACCTCCCCCACCCCATTCACCAGCCCACACCTCCCCCACCCCATTCACCAGCCCACACCTCCCCCACCCCATTCACCAGCCCACACCCCCCCCACCCCGAGCACCAGCCCACACCTCCCCCACCCCATTCACCAGCTCACACCTCCCCCACCCCGAGCACCAGCCCACACCTCCCCCACCCCGAGCACCAGCTCACACCTCCCCCACCCCATTCACCAGCTCACACCTCCCCCACCCCATTCACCAGCTCACACCCCCCCCACCCCATTCACCAGCCCAGCCCACCCCCCCCCACCCCGAGCACCAGCCCACACCTCCCCCACCCCGAGCACCAGCTCACACCTCCCCCACCCCATTCACCAGCCTACACCTCCCCCCACCCCGAGCTCCAGCCCACACCTCCCCCACCCCATTCACCAGCCTACACCTCCCCCACCCCGAGCACCAGCGCACACCTCCCCCACCCCGAGCACCAGCCCACACCTCCCCCTCCCCATTCACCAGCTCACACCTCCCACACCCCGAGCACCAGCCCACACCTCCCCCACCCCGAGCACCAGCTCACACCTCCCCCACCCCATTCACCAGCCCACCCCGAGCACCAGCCCATACCTCCCCCACCCCATTCACCAGCCCACACCTCCCCACCCCGAGCACCAGCCCACACTCCCCCACCCCATTCACCAGCCCACCCCGAGCACCAGCCCACACCCCCCCACCCCATTCACCAGCTCACACCTCCCCCACCCCATTCACCAGCCCACACCCCCCCCACCCCGAGCACCAGCCCACACTCCCCCCACCCCATTCACCAGCTCACACCTCCCCCACCCCATTCACCAGCCCACACCTCCCCCACCCCATTCACCAGCTCACACCCCCCCCCACCCCATTCACCAGCTCACACCTCCCCCACCCCATTCACCAGCTCACACCTCCCCCACCCCATTCACCAGCCCACACCTCCCCCACCCCATTCACCAGCTCACACCTCCCCCACCCCATTCACCAGCTCACACCTCCCTCACCCCGAGCACCAGCCCACACCTCCCCCACCCCATTCACCAGCTCACACCTCCCCCACCCCATTCAACAGCCCACACCTCCCCCCACCCCATTCACCAGCTCACACCTCCCCCACCCCATTCACCAGCCCACACCTCCCCCACCCCATTCACCAGCCCACACCTCCCCCACCCCATTCACCAGCCCACACCTCCCCCACCCCGAGCACCAGCCCACACCTCCCCCACCCCGAGCACCAGCTCACACCTCCCCCACCCCATTCACCAGCCCACACCTCCCCCACCCCATTCACCAGCCCACACCTCCCCCACCCCATTCACCAGCCCACACCTCCCCCACCCCGAGCACCAGCCCACACCTCCCCCACCCCGAGCACCAGCCCACACCTCCCCCACCCCATTCACCAGCCCACACCTCCCCCACCCCATTCACCAGCCCACACCTCCCCCACCCCATTCACCAGCCCACACCTCCCCCACCCCGAGCACCAGCCCACACCTCCCCCACCCCATTCACCAGTCCACACCCCCCCCACCCCATTCACCAGCCCACACCCCCCCCACCCCATTCACCAGCCCACACCTCCCCCACCCCATTCACCAGCTCACACCCCCCTACCCCATTCACCAGCCCACACCTCCCCCACCCCATTCACCAGCTCACCCCCCCCCACCCCGAGCACCAGCCCACACCCCCCCACCCCGAGCACCAGCCCACACCTCCCCCACCCCATTCACCAGCCCACACCTCCCCCACCCCATTCACCAGCCCACACCTCCCCCACCCCGAGCACCAGCCCACACCTCCCCCACCCCATTCACAAGCCCACCCCCCCAACCCCATTCACCAGCTCACACCCCCCCCACCCCGAGCACCAGCCCACACCTCCCCCACCCCATTCACCAGCCCACACCCCCCCACCCCATTCACCAGCCCACACCCCCCCACCCCGAGCACCAGCCCACACCTCCCCCACCCCGAGCACCAGCCCACACCTCCCCCACCCCGAGCACCAGCCCACACCTCCCCCACCCCATTCACCAGCCCACACCTCCCCCACCCCATTCACCAGCCCACACCTCCCCCACCCCATTCACCAGCCCACACCCCCCCCCACCCCGAGCACCAGCCCACACCTCCCCCACCCCATTCACCAGCTCACACCTCCCCCACCCCGAGCACCAGCCCACACCTCCCCCACCCCGAGCACCAGCTCACACCTCCCCCACCCCATTCACCAGCTCACACCCCCCCCACCCCATTCACCAGCCCACCCCCCCCCCCACCCCGAGCACCAGCCCACACCTCCCCCACCCCGAGCACCAGCTCACACCTCCCCCACCCTGAGCACCAGCCCACACCTCCCCCACCCCATTCACCAGCCCACACCCCCCCCCACCCCGAGCACCAGCCCACACCTCCCCCACCCCATTCACCAGCCTACACCTCCCCCACCCCGAGCACCAGCGCACACCTCCCCTACCCCGAGCACCAGCCCACACCTCCCCCTCCCCATTCACCAGCTCACACCTCCCACACCCCGAGCACCAGCCCACACCTCCCCCACCCCGAGCACCAGCTCACACCTCCCCCACCCCATTCACCAGCCCACCCCGAGCACCAGCCCACACCTCCCCCACCCCATTCACCAGCCCACACCTCCCCACCCCGAGCACCAGCCCACACTCCCCCACCCCATTCACCAGCCCACCCCGAGCACCAGCCCACACCCCCCCCACCCCATTCACCAGCTCACACCTCCCCCACCCCATTCACCAGCCCACACCCCCCCACCCCGAGCACCAGCCCACACCCCCCCACCCCGAGCACCAGCCCACACTCCCCCACCCCATTCACCAGCTCACACCTCCCCCACCCCATTCACCAGCCCACACCTCCCCCACCCCATTCACCAGCTCACACCCCCCCCCACCCCATTCACCAGCTCACACCTCCCCCACCCCATTCACCAGCTCACACCTCCCCCACCCCATTCACCAGCCCACACCTCCCCCACCCCATTCACCAGCTCACACCTCCCCCACCCCATTCACCAGCTTACACCTCCCTCACCCCGAGCACCAGCCCACACCTCCCCCACCCCATTCACCAGCTCACACCTCCCCCACCCCATTCACCAGCCCACACCTCCCCCACCCCATTCACCAGCTCACACCTCCCCCACCCCATTCACCAGCTCACAGCGCACCCCCACCCCATTCACCAGCTCACACCTCCCCCACCCCGTTCACCAGCTCACACCTCCCCCACCCCATTCACCAGCCCACACCTCCCCCACCCCATTCACCAGCCCACACCTCCCCCACCCCATTCACCAGCCCACACCTCCCCCACCCCATTCACCAGCCCACACCTCCCCCACCCCATTCACCAGCCCACACCTCCCCCACCCCATTCTCCAGCTCACACCTCCCCCACCCCATTCACCAGCTCACACCTCCCCCACCCCATTCACCAGCTCACACCTCCCCCACCCCATTCACCAGCTCACACCTCCCCCACCCCATTCACCAGCCCACACCTCCCCCACCCCATTCACCAGCTCACACCTACCCCACCCCATTCACCAGCTCACACCTCCCTCACCCCGAGCACCAGCCCACACCTCCCCCACCCCATTCACCAGCTCACACCTCCCCCACCCCATTCACCAGCCCACACCTCCCCCACCCCATTCACCAGCCCACACCTCCCCCACCCCATTCACCAGCTCACACCTCCCCCACCCCATTCACCAGCTCACACCTCCCCCACCCCATTCACCAGCCCACACCCCCCCACCCCATTCACCAGCTCACACCTCCCCCACCCCATTCACCAGCCCACACCCCCCCCACCCCATTCACCAGCTCACACCTCCCCCACCCCATTCACCAGCCCACACCTCCCCCACCCCGAGCACCAGCCCACACCTCCCCCACCCCATTCACCAGCCAACACCCCCCCCCACCCCATTCACCAGCCCACACCTCCCCCACCCCATTCACCAGCCCACACCTCCCCCACCCCATTCACCAGCTCACACCCCCCCCACCCCATTCACCAGCCCACACCTCCCCCACCCCATTCACCAGCTCACACCCCCCCACCCCGAGCACCAGCCCACACCTCCCCCACCCCATTCACCAGTCCACACCCCCCCCCACCCCATTCACCAGCCCACACCCCCCCCACCCCATTCACCAGCCCACACCCCCCCCACCCCATTCACCAGCCCACACCTCCCCCACCCCATTCACCAGCCCACACCTCCCCCACCCCATTCACCAGCCCACACCTCCCCCACCCCATTCACCAGCCCACACCTCCCCCACCCCATTCACCAGCCCACACCTCCCCCACCCCATTCACCAGCCCACACCTCCCCCACCCCATTCACCAGCCCACACCTCCCCCACCCCATTCACCAGCCCACACCTCCCCCACCCCATTCACCAGGTCACACCTCCCCCATCCCATTCACCAGCTCACACCCCCCCGACCCCATTCACCAGCTCACGCCTCCCCCACCCCATTCACCAGCCCACACCTCCCCCACCCCATTCACCAGCTCACACCTACCCCACCCCATTCACCAGCTCACACCTCCCTCACCCCGAGCACCAGCCCACACCTCCCCCACCCCATTCACCAGCCCACACCTCCCCCACCCCATTCACCAGCTCACAGCGCACCCCCACCCCATTCACCAGCTCACAGCGCACCCCCACCCCATTCACCAGCTCACAGCGCACCCCCACCCCATTCACCAGCTCGCACCTCCCCCACCCCATTCACCAGCCCACACCTCCCCCACCCCATTCACCAGCTCACACCTCCCCCACCCCATTCACCAGCTCACAGCGCACCCCCACCCCATTCACCAGCTCACACCTCCCCCACCCCATTCACCAGCTCACACATCCCCCACCCCATTCACCAGCTCACACCTCCCCCACCCCATTCACCAGCCCACACCTCCCCCACCCCGAGCACCAGCCCACACCTCCCCCACCCCATTCACCAGCTCACACCTCCCCCACCCCATTCACCAGCCCACACCTCCCCCACCCCATTCACCAGCTCACACCTCCCCCCACCCCATACCTCCCCCACCCCATTCACCAGCTCACACCTCCCCCACCCCTTTCACCAGCCCACACCTCCCCCACCCCATTCACCAGCTCACACCTCCCCCACCCCATACCTCCCCCACCCCATTCACCAGCTCACACCTCCCCCACCCCATACCTCCCCCACCCCATTCACCAGCCCACACCTCCCCCACCCCATTCACCTGCTCACACCTCCCCCACCCCATTCACCAGCCCACACCTCCCCCACCCCATTCACCAGCTCACCTCCCCCCCCACCCCATTCACCAGCTCACACCTCCCCCACCCCATTCACCAGCTCACACCACCCCCACCCCATTCACCAGCCCACACCTCCCCCACCCCATTCACCAGCCCACACCCCATTCACCAGCCCACACCTTCCCCCACCCCATTCACCAGCTCACACCTCCCCCACCCCATTCACCAGCTCACACCTCCCCCACCCCATTCACCAGCTCACACCTCCCCCACCCCATTCACCAGCTCACACCTCCCCCACCCCATTCACCAGCTCACACCTCCCCCACCCCATTCACCAGCTCACACCTCCCCCACCCCATTCACCAGCTCACACATCCCCCACCCCATTCACCAGCTCACACCTCCCCCCACCACATTCACCAGCCCACACCCCCCCCACCCCATTCACCAGCCCACACCTCCCCCACCCCATTCACCAGCCCACACCTTCCCCCACCCCATTCACCAGCTCACACCTCCCCCACCCCATTCACCAGCTCACCCCCCCCACCCCATTCACCAGCCCACACCTCCCCCACCCCATTCACCAGCCCACAGCCCCCCCCACCCCATTCACCAGCCCGCACCTCCCCCACCCCATTCACCAGCCCGCACCTCCCCCACCCCATTCACCAGCCCGCACCTCCCCCACCCCATTCACCAGCTTGCACCTCCCCCACCCCATTCACCAGCCCGCACCTCCCCCACCCCATTCACCAGCCCGCACCTCCCCCACCCCATTCACCAGCTCACACCTCCCCCACCCCATTCACCAGCTCACACCCCCCACCCCATTCACCAGCTCACACCTCCCCCACCCCATTCAGCAGCCCACACCCCCCCCACCCCATTCACCAGCCCACACCTCCCCCACCCCATTCACCAGCCCACACCTCCCCCACCCCATTAAGCAGCCCACACCTCCCCCTCCCCATTCAGCAGCCCACACCCCCCCCACCCCATTCACCAGCCCACACCTCCCCCACCCCATTCACCAGCCCACACCCCCCCCCCCACCCCATTCACCAGCTCACCCCTCCCCCACCCCATTCACCAGCCCCCACCCCCCCCCACCCCATTCACCAGTTCACACCTCCCCCACCCCATTCACCAGCCCACACCTCCCCCACCGCATTCACCAGCTCACACCTCCCCCATCCCGAGCACCAGCTCACACCCCCCCCCACCCCATTCACCAGCTCACACCCCCCCCCCCCACCCCATTCACCAGCCCACACCTCCCCCACCCCATTCACCAGCTCACACCCTCCCCACCCCATTCACCAGCTCACACCTCCCCCACCCCATTTACCAGCCCACTCCTCCCCCACCCCATTCACCAGCCCACACCTCCCCCACCCCGAGCACCAGCTCACACCTCCCCCACCCCATTCACCAGCCCACACCTCCCCCACCCCATTCACCAGCCCACACCTCCCCCACCCCATTCACCAGCCCACACCTCCCCCACCCCATTCACCAGCCCACACCTCCCCCACCCCATTCACCAGCCCACACCCCCCCCACCCCATTCACCAGCCCACACCTCCCCCACCCATTCACCAGCCCACACCTCCCCCACCCCATTCACCAGCTCACCCCCCCACCCCATTCACCAGCTTACACCCCCCCACCCCATTCACCAGCCCACACCTCCCCCACCCCATTCACCAGCCCACAGCTCCCCCACCCCATTCACCAGCCCACACCTCCCCCACCCCATTCACCAGCCCACACCTCCCCCACCCCATTCACCAGCCCACACCCCCCCCAGCCCACCCCCCCCACCCCATTCACCAGCCCACACCTCCCCCACCCCATTCACCAGCCCACACCCCCCCACCCCATTCACCAGCCCACACCTCCCCCACCCATTCACCAGCCCACACCTCCCCCACCCCATTCACCAGCTCACCCCCCCACCCCATTCACCAGCTTACACCCCCCCCCACCCCGAGCACCAGCCCACACCTCCCCCACCCCGAGCACCAGCTCACACCTCCCCCACCCCACCCCATTCACCAGCTCACACCTCCCCCACCCCATTCACCAGCTCACACCCCCCCCACCCCATTCACCAGCTCACACCTCCCCCAGCCCATTCACCAGCCCACACCCCCCCACCCCATTCACCAGTTCACACCTCCCCCACCCCATTCACCAGTTCACACCTCCCCCACCCCATTCACCAGCCCACACCTCCCCCACCCCATTCACCAGCTCACACCCCCCACCCCATTCACCAGTTCACACCTCCCCCACCCCATTCACCAGCTCACACCTCCCCCACCCATTCACCAGCTCACACCTCCCCCACCCATTCACCAGCCCACACCCCCCACCCCATTCACCAGCTCACCCTCCCCCACCCCATTCACCAGCTCACCCTCCCCCACCCCATTCACCAGCTCACACCTCCCCCACCCATTCACCAGCCCACACCTCCCCCACCCCATTCACCAGCTCACCCTCCCCCACCCCATTCACCAGCCCACACCTCCCCCACCCATTCACCAGCCCACACCTCCCCCATCCCGAGCACCAGCTCACACCTCCCCCACCCCATTCACCAGCTCACACCCCCCCCCACCCCATTCACCAGCTCACACCCCCCCCCACCCCATTCACCAGCTCACACCCCCCCCCCACCCCATTCACCAGCTCACACCCCCCCCCACCCCATTCACCAGCTCACACACCCCCCACCTCATTCACCAGCTCACACCCCCCACCCCATTCACCAGCCCACACCTCCCCCACCCCATTCACCAGCTCACACCTCCCCCACCCCATTCACCAGCTCACACCTCCCCCACCCCATTCACCAGCTCACACCTCCCCCACCCCATTCACCAGCTCACACCTCCCCCACCCCATTCACCAGCTCACACCCCCCCCACCCCATTCAGCAGCCCACACCCCCCCCACCCCATTCACCAGCCCACACCTCCCCCACCCCATTCACCAGCCCACACCTCCCCCACCCCATTAAGCAGCCCACACCTCCCCCTCCCCATTCAGCAGCCCACACCCCCCCCACCCCATTCACCAGCCCACACCTCCCCCACCCCATTCACCAGCCCACACCCCCCCCCACCCCATTCACCAGCTCACCCCTCCCCCACCCCATTCACCAGCTCACACCTCCCCCCACCCCATTCACCAGCTCACACCTCCCCCACCCCATTCACCAGCTTACACCCCCCCAGCCCATTCACCAGCCCCCACCCCCCCCACCCCATTCACCAGTTCACACCTCCCCCACCCCATTCACCAGCCCACACCTCCCCCACCCCATTCACCAGCTCACACCTCCCCCATCCCGAGCACCAGCTCACACCCCCCCCACCCCATTCACCAGCTCACACCCCCCCCCCCACCCCATTCACCAGCCCACACCTCCCCCACCCCATTCACCAGCTCGCACCTCCCCCACCCCATTCACCAGCTCACACCCTCCCCACCCCATTCACCAGCTCACACCTCCCCCACCCCATTCACCAGCCCACACCTCCCCCACCCCGAGCACCAGCTCACACCTCCCCCACCCCATTCACCAGCCCACACCTCCCCCACCCCATTCACCAGCCCACACCTCCCCCACCCCATTCACCAGCCCACACCTCCCCCACCCCATTCACCAGCCCACACCTCCCCCACCCCATTCACCAGCCCACACCCCCCCCACCCCATTCACCAGCCCACACCTCCCCCACCCATTCACCAGCCCACACCTCCCCCACCCCATTCACCAGCTCACCCCCCCACCCCATTCACCAGCTTACACCCCCCCACCCCATTCACCAGCCCACACCTCCCCCACCCCATTCACCAGCCCACAGCTCCCCCACCCCATTCACCAGCCCACACCTCCCCCACCCCATTCACCAGCCCACACCTCCCCCACCCCATTCACCAGCCCACACCCCCCCCAGCCCACCCCCCCCACCCCATTCACCAGCCCACACCTCCCCCACCCCATTCACCAGCCCACACCCCCCCCACCCCATTCACCAGCCCACACCTCCCCCACCCATTCACCAGCCCACACCTCCCCCACCCCATTCACCAGCTCACCCCCCCACCCCATTCACCAGCTTACACCCCCCCCACCCCGAGCACCAGCCCACACCTCCCCCACCCCGAGCACCAGCTCACACCTCCCCCACCCCACCCCATTCACCAGCTCACACCTCCCCCACCCCATTCACCAGCTCACACCCCCCCCACCCCATTCACCAGCTCACACCTCCCCCAGCCCATTCACCAGCCCACACCCCCCCCACCCCATTCACCAGTTCACACCTCCCCCACCCCATTCACCAGCCCACACCTCCCCCACCCCATTCACCAGCTCACACCCCCCACCCCATTCACCAGTTCACACCTCCCCCACCCCATTCACCAGCTCACACCTCCCCCACCCATTCACCAGCTCACACCTCCCCCACCCATTCACCAGCCCACACCCCCCACCCCATTCACCAGCTCACCCTCCCCCACCCCATTCACCAGCTCACCCTCCCCCACCCCATTCACCAGCTCACACCTCCCCCACCCATTCACCAGCCCACACCTCCCCCACCCCATTCACCAGCTCACCCTCCCCCACCCCATTCACCAGCCCACACCTCCCCCACCCATTCACCAGCCCACACCTCCCCCATCCCGAGCACCAGCTCACACCTCCCCCATCCCGAGCACCAGCTCACACCTCCCCCACCCCATTCACCAGCTCACACCCCCCCCGCACCCCATTCACCAGCTCACACCCCCCCACCCCATTCACCAGCTCACACCCCCCCCCCACCCCATTCACCAGCTCACACCCCCCCCCCACCCCATTCACCAGCTCACACACCCCCCACCTCATTCACCAGCTCACACCCCCCACCCCATTCACCAGCCCACACCTCCCCCACCCCATTCACCAGCTCACACCTCCCCCACCCCATTCACCAGCTCACACCTCCCCCACCCCACACCTCCCCCACCCCATTCACCAGCCCACAGCTCCCCCACCCCATTCACCAGCCCACAGCTCCCCCACCCCATTCACCAGCTCACACCTCCCCCACCCCGAGCACCAGCTCACACCTCCCCCACCCCGAGCACCAGCTCACACCTCCCCCACCCCATTCACCAGCCCACACCTCCTGCACCCCATTTAGCAGCTCACACCTCCCCCCACCCCGAGCACCAGCCCACACCCCCCCACCCCATTCACCAGCCCACACCTCCCCCCCCATTCACCAGCCCACACCTCCCCCCCCCACCCCATTCACCAGCCCACACCTCACCCACCCCATTCACCAGCTCACACCTCCCCCACCCCATTCACCAGCTCACACCTCCCCCAACCCACACCTCCCCCACCCCGTTCACCAGCCCACACCTCCCCCACCCCATTCACCAGCCCACACCTCCCCCACCCCATTCACCAGCCCACACCTCCCCCATCCCGAGCACCAGCTCACACCTCCCCCACCCCATTCACCAGCTCACACCCCCCCCACCCCATTCACCAGCTCACACCCCCCCCACCTCATTCACCAGCTCACAACACCCCACCCCATTCACCAGCCCACACCTCCCCCACCCCGAGCACCAGCCCGCACCTCCCCCACCCCATTCACCAGCCCACACCTCCCCCACCCCATTCACCAGCCCACACCTCCTGCACCCCATTCAGCAGCTCACACCTCCCCCCACCCCGAGCACCAGCCCACACCCCCCCACCCCATTCACCAGCCCACACCTCACCCACCCCATTCACCAGCTCACACCTCCCCCACCCCATTCACCAGCCCACCCCTCCCCCACCCCATTCACCAGCCCACACCTCCCCCACCCCGAGCACCAGCCCGCACCTCCCCCACCCCATTCACCAGCTCACACCTCCCCCACCCCATTCACCAGCCCACACCTCGCCCACCCAATTCACCAGCCCACACCTCCCCCACCCCGAGCACCAACCCACACCTCCCCCACCCCATTCACCAGCTCACACCTCCCCCACCCCGAGCACCAGCCCACACCTCCCCCACCCCATTCACCAGCCCACACGTCCCCCACCCCATTCACCAGCTTACACCTCCCCCACCCCATTCA
Source organism: Somniosus microcephalus (assembly GCF_052327205.1). Taxonomy (NCBI): domain Eukaryota; kingdom Metazoa; phylum Chordata; class Chondrichthyes; order Squaliformes; family Somniosidae; genus Somniosus; species Somniosus microcephalus. Next base: position 6,443,369 of record NC_141019.1, read on the forward strand.
CCAGCCCACACCTCCCCCACCCATTCACCAGCCCACACCTCCCCCACCCATTCACCAGCCCACACCTACCCCACCCCGAGCACCAGCTCACACCTCCCCCACCCCGAGCACCAGCTCACACCTCCCCCACCCCATTCACCAGCTCACACCTCCCCCACCCCGAGCACCAGCTCACACCTCCCCCACCCCATTCACCAGCCCACACCTCCCCCACCCAATTCACCAGCTCACAACTCCCCCACCCCATTCACCAGCCCACACCTCCCCCACCCCATTCACCAGCGCACACTTCCCCCACCCCGAGCACCAGCTCACACCTCCCCCACGCCATTCACCAGCTCACACCTCCCCCACCCCATTCACCAGCCCACACCTCCCCCCACCCCATTCACCAGCTCACACCTCCCCCACCCCATTCACCAGCTCACACCTCCCCACCCCATTCACCAGCCCACACCTCCCCCCACCCCATTCACCAGCTCACACCTCCCCCACCCCATTCACCAGCTCACACCTCCCCACCCCATTCACCAGCCCACACCTCCCCCCACCCCATTCACCAGCTCACACCCCCCACCCCATTCACCAGCCCGCACCTCCCCCACCCCATTCACCAGCTCGCACCTCCCCCACCGCATTCACCAGCCCACACCTCCCCACCCCATTCACCAGCTCACAGCCCCCCCGCCCCATTCACCAGCTCACACCTCCCCCACCCCATTCACCAGCCCACACCCCCCCACCCCATTCACCAGCCCGCACCTCCCCCACCCCATTCACCAGCTCACACCTCCCCCACCCCATTCACCAGCCCACACCCCCCCACCCCATTCACCAGCCCGCACCATCCCACCCCATTCACCAGCACGCCCCCCCCACCCCATTCACCAGCTCGCACCTCCCCCTCCCCATTCACCAGCCCACACCTCCCCCACCCCATTCACCAGCCCGCACCTCCCCCACCCCTTTCACCAGCCCACACCTCCCCCACCCCATTCACCAGCCCACACCTCCCCCACCCCATTCACCAGCCCACACCTCCCCCACCCCATTCACCAGCCCACACCTCCCCCACCCCATTCACCAGCCCACACCTCCCCCACCCCATTCACCAGCCCACACCTCCCCCACCCCATTCACCAGCTCACACCCTCCACCCCATTCACCAGCCCACACCTCCCCCTCCCATTCACCAGCTCACACCCTCCCCACCCCATTCACCAGCCCACACCTCCCCCACCCCATTCACCAGCCCACACCTCCCCCACCCCGAGCACCAGCTCACACCTCCCCCCACCCCATTCACCAGCCCACACCTCCCCCACCCCATTCACCAGCCCACACCTCCCCCCCACCCCATTCACCAGCCCACACCTCACCAACCCCATTCACCAGCCCACACCTCCCCCACCCCATTCACCAGCTCACACCCTCCCCACCCCATTCACCACCCACACCTCCCCCACCCCATTCACCAGCCCACACCACCCCCACCCCATTCACCAGCTCACACCTCCCCCACCCCGAGCACCAGCCCACACCCCCCCACCCCATTCACCAGCCCACACCTCCCCCACCCCATTCACCAGCCCACACCTCCCCCACCCCGAGCACCAGCCCACACCCCCCCACCCCATTCACCAGCCCACACCTCCTCCACCCCATTCACCAACCCACACCTCCCCCACCCCGAGCACCAGCTCACACCTCCCCCACCCCATTCACCAGCTCACACCTCCCCCACCCCGAGCACCAGCCCACACCTCCCCCACCCCGAGCACCAGCCCACACCTCCCCCACCCCATTCACCAGCTCGCACCTCCCCCACCCCATTCACCAGCCCACACCTCGCCCACCCAATTCACCAGCTCACACCTCCCCCACCCCATTCACCAGCCCACACCTCCCCCACCCCATTCACCAGCCCACACCTCCCCCACCCCATTCACCAGCCCACACCTCCCCCACCCCATTCACCAGCTCACACCTCCCCCACCCCATTCACCAGCTCACACCTCCCCCACCCCGAGCACCAGCCCACACCTCCCCCACCCCATTCACCAGCCCACACGTCCCCCACCCCGAGCACCAGCCCACACCCCCTCACCCCATTCACCAGCTTACACCTCCCCCACCCCATTCACCAGCGCACACTTCCCCCACCCCGAGCACCAGCTCACACCTCCCCCACGCCATACACCAGCTCACACCTCCCCCACCCCATTCACCAGCCCACACCTCCCCCCACCCCATTCACCAGCTCACACCTCCCCCACCCCATTCACCAGCTCGCACCTCCCCCACCCCATTCACCAGCCCGCACCTCCCCCACCCCATTCACCAGCCCGCACCTCCCCCACCCCATTCACCAGCACGCCCCCCCCACCCCATTCACCAGCCCACACCTCCCCCACCCAGAGCACCTGCCCACACCTCCCCCACCCCATTCGCCAGCCCACACCTCCCCCACCCCATTCGCCAGCTCACACCTCCCCCACCCAATTCGCCAGCTCACACCTCCCCCACCCCATTCGCCAGCTTACACCCCCCCCACCCCATTCACCAGCCCACACCTCCACCAGCCCATTCACCAGCCCACACCCCCCCACCCCATTCACCAGTTCACACCTCCCCCACCCCATTCACCAGCCCAAACCTCCCCCACCCCATTCACCAGCCCACACCTCCCCCACCCCATTCACCAGCCCACGCCTCCCCCACCCCATTCACCAGCCCACACCTCCCCCACCCCATTCACCAGCTCACCCCCCCACCCCATTCACCAGCTTACACCCCCCCCCCCCAACCCCATTCACCAGCCCACACCTCCCCCACCACGAGCACCAGCTCACACCCACCCCACCCCATTCACCAGCCCACACCTCCCCCACCCCATTCACCAGCTCACACCTCCCCCAGCCCACACCCCCCCACCCCATTCACCAGCTCACACCTCCCCCACCCCATTCACCAGCCCACACCCCCCCCACCCCATTCACCAGCCCACACCTCCCCCACCCCGAGCACCAGTTCACACCTCCCCACCCCATTCACCAGCTCACACCTCCCCCACCCCGAGCACCAGCCCACACCTCCCCCACCCCATTCACCAGCCCACACCTCCCCCACCCCATTCACCAGCCCACAGCTCCCCCACCCCATTCACCAGCTCACACCTCCCCCACCCCGAGCACCAGCTCACAGCTCCCCCACCCCGAGCACCAGCTCACAGCTCCCCCACCCCATTCACCAGCCCACACCTCCCCCACCCCATTCACCAGCTCACACCTCCCCCACCCCGAGCACCAGCCCACACCTCCCCCACCCCATTCACCAGCTCACACCTCCCCACCCCATTCACCAGCCCGCACCTCCCCCACCCCATTCACCAGCCCGCACCTCCCCCACCCCATTCACCAGCCCACACCTCCCCCACCCCGAGCACCAGCTCACACCTCCCCCACCCCGAGCACCAGCCCACACCTCCCCCACCCCATTCACCAGCTCACACCTCCCCCACCCCATTCACCAGCCCACACCCCCTCACCCCATTCACCAGCCCACACCTCCCCCACCCCATTCACCAGCCCACCCCCCCCCCCACCCCGAGCACCAGCTCACACCTCCCCCACCCCATTCACCAGCCCACACCTCCCCACCCCGAGCACCAGCTCACACCTCCCCCACCCCATTCACCAGCTCACACCTCCCCCACCCCATTCACCAGCCCACACCTCCCCCACCCCGAGCACCAGCTCACACCTCCCCCACCCCATTCACCAGCCCACACCTCCCCCACCCCATTCACCAGCTCACACCTCCCCCACCCCATTCACCAGCTCACACCTCCCCCACCCCATTCACCAGCCCACACCTCCCCCACCCCATTCACCACCCCACACCTCCCCCACCCCATTCACCAGCTCACACCCCCCCCACCCATTCACCAGCCCACACCTCCCCCACCCCATTCTCCAGCCCACACCTCCCCCACCCCATTCACCAGCCCACACCTCCCCCACCCCGAGCACCAGCTCACACCCCCCCCACCCCATTCACCAGCCCACACCCCCCCACCCCATTCACCAGCTCACATCTCCCCCACCCCATTCACCAGCCCACACCTCCCCCACCCATTCACCAGCTCACACCTCCCCCACCCCAGTCACCAGCCCACACCTCCCCCACCCCATTCACCAGCTCACACCCCCCCACCCCGAGCACCAGCCCACACCTCCCCCACCCCATTCACCAGCTCACACCCCCCACCCCATTCACCAGCCCACACCTCGCCCACCCCATTCACCAGCCCACACCTCCCCCACCCCATTCACCAGCCCACACCCCCACCACCCCATTCACCAGCTCACACCTCCCCCACCCCATTCACCAGCCCACACCTCCCCCACCCCATTCACCAGCCCACACCTCGCCCACCCCATTCACCAGCCCACACCTCCCCCACCCCATTCACCAGCCCACACCCCCACCACCCCATTCACCAGCTCACACCTCCCCCACCCCATTCACCAGCCCACACCTCCCCCACCCCATTCACCAGGCCACACCTCCCGCACCCCATTCACCAGCCCACACCTCCCCCACCCCATTCACCAGGCCACACCTCCCCCATCCCATTCACCAGCCCACACCCCCCCCACCCCATTCACCAGCCCACACCTACCCCACCCCGAGCACCAGCTCACACCCCCCCCACCCCATTCACCCTCTCACACCCCCCCCACCCCGAGCTCCAGCTCACACCTCCCCCACCCCATTCACCAGCCCAGACCTCCCCCACCCCATTCACCAGCCCACACCTCCCCCACCCCATTCACCAGCCCACACCTCCCCCACCCCATTCACCAGCTCACACCCCCCCACCCCATTCACCAGCTCACACCTCCCCCACCCCATTCACCAGCCCACACCTGCCCCACCCCATTCACCAGCCCACACCTCCCCCACCCCATTCACCAGCCCACAGCCCCCCCACCCCGAGCACCAGCTCACACCCCCCCACCCCATTCACCAGCCCACACCCCCCCACCCCATTCACCAGCTCACACCTCCCCCACCCCATTCACCAGCCCACACCTCCCCACCCCATTCACCAGCCCACACCTCCCCCACCCCATTCACCAGCCCACACCTCCCCCACCCCATTCACCAGCTCACACCCCCCCACCCCGAGCACCAGCCCACACCTCCCCCACCCCATTCACCAGCCCACACCTCCCCCCACCCCATTCACCAGCCCACACCTTCCCCACCCCGAGCACCAGCTCACACCTCCCCCACCCCATTCACCAGCCCACACCCCCCCCACCCCATTCACCAGCCCACACCTCCCCACCCCATTCACCAGCTCACACCCCCCCCACCCCGAGCACCAGCCCACACCTCCCCCACCCCATTCACCAGCCCACACCCCCCACCCCATTCACCAGCCCACACCTCCCCCACCCCATTCACCAGCCCACACCTCCCCCACCCCATTCACCAGCTCACACCCCCACCCCATTCACCAGCCCACACCTCTCCCACCCCATTCACCAGCCCACACCTCCCCCACCCCATTCACCAGCTCACACCCCCCAACCCATTCAGCAGCCGACACCTCCCCCACCCCATTCACCAGCCCACACCTCCCCCACCCCGAGCACCAGCTCACACCTCCCCCACCCCATTCACCAGCCCACACCCCCCCACCCCATTCACCAGCTCAAACCCCCCCCCCACCCCGAGCACCAGCCCACACCTCCCCCACCCCGAGCACCAGCCCACACCTCCCCCACCCCATTCACCAGCCCACACCCCCCCCACCCCATTCACCAGCCCACACCTCCCCACCCCATTCACCAGCTCACACCCCCCCCCACCCCGAGCACCAGCCCACACCTCCCCCACCCCATTCACCAGCCCACACCCCCCACCCCATTCACCAGCCCACACCTCCCCCACCCCGAGCACCAGCTCACACCTCCCCCACCCCATTCACCAGCCCACACCCCCCCACCCCATTCACCAGCTCAAACCCCCCCCCCACCCCGAGCACCAGCCCACACCTCCCCCACCCCATTCACCAGCCCACACCTCCCCCACCCCGAGCACCAGCCCACACCTCCCCCACCCCATTCACCAGCCCACACCCCCCCCACCCCATTCACCAGCCCACACCTCCCCACCCCATTCACCAGCTCACACCCCCCCCCACCCCGAGCACCAGCCCACACCTCCCCCACCCCATTCACCAGCCCACACCCCCCACCCCATTCACCAGCCCACACCTCCCCCACCCCGAGCACCAGCTCACACCTCCCCCACCCCATTCACCAGCCCACACCCCCCCCACCCCATTCACCAGCCCACACCTCCCCACCCCATTCACCAGCTCACACCCCCCCCCCACCCCGAGCACCAGCCCACACCTCCCCCACCCCATTCACCAGCCCACACCCCCCACCCCATTCACCAGCCCACACCTCCCCCACCCCATTCACCAGCCCACACCTCCCCCACCCCATTCACCAGCTCACACCCCCCACCCCATTCACCAGCCCACACCTCTCCCACCCCATTCACCAGCCCACACCTCCCCCACCCCATTCACCAGCTCACACCCCCCACCCCATTCAGCAGCCGACACCTCCCCCACCCCATTTATCAGCCCACACCTCCCCCACCCCGAGCACCAGCTCACACCTCCCCCACCCCATTCACCAGCCCACACCCCCCCACCCCATTCACCAGCTCAAACCCCCCCCCCACCCCGAGCACCAGCCCACACCTCCCCCACCCCATTCACCAGCCCACACCTCCCCCACCCCGAGCACCAGCCCACACCTCCCCCACCCCATTCACCAGCTCACACCCCCCACCCCATTCACCAGCTCACACCCCCCACCCCGAGCACCAGCTCACACCCCCCCCACCCCATTCACCAGCCCACACCTCCCCCACCCCGAGCACCAGCTCACACCCCCCCCACCCCATTCACCAGCTCACACCTCCCCCACCCCATTCACCAGCTCGCACCTCCCCCACCCCGAGCACCAGCCCACACCTCCCCCACCCCATTCACCAGCTCGCACCTCCCCCACCCCGAGCACCAGCCCACACCTCCCCCACCCAGAGCACCAGCTCACACCTCCCCCCACCCCATTCACCAGCCCACACCTCCCCCACCCCATTCACCAGCCCACACCTCCCCCACCCCATTCACCAGCCCACACCTCCCCACCCCATTCACCAGCTCACACCTCCCCCACCCCGAGCACCAGCCCACACCCCCCCCATCCCATTCACCAGCCCACACCTCCCCACCCCATTCACCAGCTCACACCCCCCACCCCATTCACCAGCTCACACCCCCCACCCCGAGCACCAGCTCACACCCCCCCCACCCCATTCACCAGCCCACACCTCCCCCACCCCGAGCACCAGCTCACACCCCCCCCACCCCATTCACCAGCTCACACCTCCCCCACCCCATTCACCAGCTCGCACCTCCCCCACCCCGAGCACCAGCCCACACCTCCCCCACCCCATTCACCAGCTCGCACCTCCCCCACCCCGAGCACCAGCCCACACCTCCCCCACCCAGAGCACCAGCTCACACCTCCCCCCACCCCATTCACCAGCCCACACCTCCCCCACCCCATTCACCAGCCCACACCTCCCCCACCCCATTCACCAGCCCACACCTCCCCACCCCATTCACCAGCTCACACCTCCCCCACCCCGAGCACCAGCCCACACCCCCCCCATCCCATTCACCAGCCCACACCTCCCCACCCCATTCACCAGCCCACCCCTCCCCCACCCCATTCACCAGCCCACACCCCCCCACCCCATTCACCAGCCCACACCTCCCCCACCCCATTCAGCAGCTCACACCTCCCCCACCCCATTCACCAGCCCACACCTCCCCCACCCCATTCACCAGCCCACACCTCCCCCACGCCGAGCACCAGCCCACACCCCCCCCCACCCCATTCACCAGCCCACACCCCCCCCCCACCCCATTCACCAGCTCACACCTCCCCCACCCCATTCACCAGCCCACACCTCCCCCACCCCATTCACCAGCTCACACCTCCCCCACCCCATTCACCAGCTCACACCTCCCCCACCCCATTCACCAGCCCACCCCTCCCCCACCCCATTCACCAGCTCACACCTCCCCCACTCGCAGTGGCTCTAGTACAGCCATCCTCCATTACCAGCACTTGCTGTCCGAGAGAAAATGGGAGTGGTGGTCAAGATTAATGTTGTTAAACTCACTGTTAAGGACAGAAGGATGTAAAGTGCTGAATGGAAAAATGAGGTGCTGTTCCTCGAGCTAGCATTCAGCTTCATTGGACAGGGTAGGAGGCCAAGGACAGAGAGGTGAGAGTGGGATTGGGGTGGAGAATTCAAGTGGAAGCGAGCTGAAGCTCGGGGTCGTGTTTGCATCATGTTGGTTGAATGACCCATTTGCTGATAAGATGAACAGCTGATTGAGGTGATTTTAATTATCATCTAACAAAGACATTAAAGAAACAAATGACCGGGAAACTTGCTAAGACAGTGAGATGCCCAGTCAAAGCCAAGGGTGTAAGAATGGAGGAAGCTCGAGGGGGGAAAAAACCGCGGAAGCCCTGGAAATGCACAATGCGTGTGTCAGTCCGCAATGAGAAACCAAGATTCACTCTCCCTGGGCCAGACTGTTCTGATGCAGGGGCGACACTGAGAATGTCAATCTACTCTCCCCAGGACTCCAGCAAGCTCACCCTCCAAGGTAAGTAAATAACGAATAAAATTGCAGCGACACGTGGCTTTGAAACATGCAACTCCTGTGAATGTGATTTTGTTCATGAGTTGTTAATTGTGGAGAAAAACAGACCTCCTCCCATTTTTATGCTGTGGATCTTCACCTGTCCTGATATTTCTTCCATCTCCATACTTTTTTTGTTGGTATCTTTTATAACCAGTAAAGGGATGGGTTTATGTCAAAAGACGTGATACATGCTCAACTTTTTCCCCATATAATGTATGTAATGAAAAAAAACTTGCATTTATATCCTGTGTAATGATGTCCCAAATCGCTTTAAAATACAGTCACTGTTACATAGGCAATCGCAGCAGCTAATTTACGCGCAGCAAGATCTTCCAAAAGCCAAATGAATAAATAAATGAGCACTTGATGTGTATTTGAGGGAACAGTATTGACCGGGAGAATTCCCTGCTCTTCAATTAGCGCCATGGGATCTTTTTCTTCTACCTGAACTGGTAAATGGGGCCTCGGTTTAACGTCTCCCCCAATAGATAGCGCCCCCCTTGGCCAAGATTATGTGCTTACACCGGTCGTGGGTCTCGAGCCCACAACCATCTGATTTGGATGAGAGTGCTGCCACTGAGCCAAGCTGACGCCATCTTAACACACTGTTCTGACAAAGGGTTTGACCCGAAACTTTCGCTCTGTTTCTCTCTCCTCGATGCTGCCTGACCTGCTGAGTGTTTCCAGCACTTTCTGTTATTTCAGATTTCCAGCATCCGCAGTCTTCTGCTGTTGCCATCTAACACATGCTGGCTGTGGAACGGCTTTTAATCAACTGCAAATTATTTTTTCATAGAGGAACAATTCTTGCCTCAATTGTTAATCTTTCAGTGTGAAGGTCATTGTGCATCAGCAGTCAGCATCGACACAAACCGGAGACAAAACGGAATGAACCCACCCATCCAATTTAACAGTCTGTGTGCATGTCATGTGTGTGTGTTTCATGAAATACATTGTGTCTGTGTGCTTTTAAGGCTGTAATCTAATCTCGGAGTGCAGATAAAGTGTTCTTGCCCATGTAGCCTTTGTGCTTCTGCTGTCCCTTGTACCCTTCCCCCAAATTAGGTTGTGACCTAATCACTCGCAGCGATCCCATTTTATAAATGACATGTAAGGTATTGTATCCACACTCCTCGTCACCATTTCTGAAAGTAAATTTATTGTAATTTACAAACCTTGATGTCAGAAAATGCAAATTATTTTCTCATAACTTTGCATTTCCAGCATTAGATGCCACTTGTGACATTCCACTATGGTGCATTATATCTACTGTGCTTTGTTACTGATGCCCCTTGAGGTGCAGTCACCTCCTCTATCCAGTGCTGGTTGGAAATCTGGCAAAGATGTCTTTGTCATTATATGTGGCTGGGGTGGGGGGGATGTGGCTCAGTGAGGAGCGGCAAACCTGTGTTTGGTTGTGTAAACTCCTGGTTTTTCCACGTTCACACTTACTGACCCAAGCCCAACTTTTGGATCACATACATGTCTATAATTCACCAAGCGATCCATTATTCTATATTTAAAGGCATTACTGTCTGTATTTCCCTTGTGCACTGCTGTTAAGGCGTTGAAACAAGTGATCGTGTACCAGGACAAAATACCTCAGTGGATGAGAACCCAAGACAGGGTCCCTTACTGTGAGAGCTGAGGGCTGAGTTTTTGCTGGAAAATGGGATCTCCCCCAGAGGATCTCTTTAGTACTACTTCAGTAAAGCAAGCCACAGCTCACTCTGATTTGGTGAGTCCAGCGGGAACAGTTAAACAGCCGTGCAATATCTCCTCCGGGCTGTGCAGAATTGACCAAATTCGCACAAGTGCTGGTTGACAAAGACAAACAAAATTCAAAAGCAAGAAGCCAAGAGTTGAATCTTGTTTCGAAACACCTAAACCAGTGTGACGACAAAATTGTGCTTGGATCCGGAGTTTCCAGATTATAGCTCATTTACATACGTTTCGACCGCAACCCCTTTTATAATAATTCATCAAGTGTCGAATTTGCCAAATAATTGGCCTTTTAAAATGTGCCGCTGTCTCTGTGAAACTTGGCAGTGTGTTGTATGTGCTGAGCATGAAATAAAATAGGATAATGTAGCCATTTGCATTTTGAATTTAAATATTGTGCTTGGATTAAGAATTGTGTACAATGGTAGTGAATGGGAAGTGGTTTGGTTCAGTGGAATTCTGTGCTTGGATCAGGTGAGTGATTATTAGCAGCCAACGACATTGCAGTTTAACGCTGTTACTACAGCCTATATCCCCAGTCCCCTGACTGCAGTCAGACTGCAGAGGAAGAAGTCCAAACTTGATAAAATGAACTCATGGTGTTGGGAGTACGATGCAAAGTATTGGACAGCTGGGATAAGTTACCGGTACGCTTGGGGACACGTATTGTGGCCTTGTGTTCAGACCTGTAGATATGCCACACAAACTCTAGCCTGTGTACGTATTTGTAATTTAACCAGGATTCAATGCTTCTGACACTTGCAGTAACCCCAAAGGTTCAAGATGGTCGGTTGTACTCCTCACAGTTCAGCACGTCAATACTTTTTGAATCACGTTGAGCTGATCATCTTTTTAGGAAGTTGCTCTTCATTAAATCTTGCCATTTTAGAGCCAGAAAAAAAATCATATTGCATTTTCAGTGCAAATATTGAATTGAACACTCTTTCACTTGGAAAGTCTAGGTGGTCAACTATTGAGAGGATATTTAAGATTAAGCATTCCATTGAAACATCCTGATCTGCAGATTAAGATGGAATTAATCTGAATGTTGCTATTAGTCTCGGGATGTTTCCTTAAAGTACCACCTCCTGTTCTTCCATCGGTATGTCATTTACATGATGGTAGTTGGGCTGAGTTGGTGGACTGCGATTGCTGCTGTTGAGGAAGTGTTGGCCTTGGCTCAGTAGCAGCCTCTGAGCCAACGGGTTGTGGGTTCAAGTCCAATTCCACAGACTTGAGCCTATAATCCAGCATGACCCTGCAGTGCAACACTGAGGGAGTGCTGCCTTGTTGGAGGTGCCGTATTTCAAATAAGACTTTAAACTGCGGACTTGTCTCGCTGCTCAGGTGAACGTAAAAGATCCCATGACGTTATTCGAAGAAGAGCAGGAAGTTTCCTGGCATCTTGACCATCATTTATCTCTCAACCTACATTACCAAAACACATTGGCCCAGAAATTCGGGTCGGGGGCTTCCCGCGGGTGCCAGCCCCCGACCTGCACTTACCTTGCGCGCCGGCCGTTGTGCTGTGGGCCCGCGTGGGATTCCGATCCTGGGCCTGCTCCAACTGCCGGCGCACAGTGCTTGCGTATCCCAGGGGCGCAGTTAGTTCGAAGCGTCCTCTGGGATCACGTGGGCCATGGGCAGCCAATCGGAGCAGGGAATCTGTATTCATAGATTTGACAGGAAGACCTGTCAAATCTATGAATACAATTCAGCCCCAAAACATCACTAAATCTTCAAATAATTTTTTTTTAAATCACATTTTTAAAACCACTTAAATTACATAAAATAACTATTTTAAACAACATACATTTTTGAAAAAATTAATTGCAGTTTCTAACGGGGCTAAAAATAAACTTACCTTTCTTTAAAGTATTTAAAAATAATAAACCTGTGGGGAAAAAATGTTTTAATTTTACTTAATTCACCACTTACCTTGTTAAAAGCAGGCCTTGCGACCTGCTTTTTATAAGCGTAGCTGCTGGAGACTTACCCTCCCGGAGAAACCTGCACAAAAAACGGAAGTTCCAGGCGTACGCGCTGCCTCTCCGGCGCACGTGTTCGACCCGTGAACCCCTTCCTTTAAGGGAACGGAAGTTTCGGTTTCCCGCGCATGCGCAGTGCATGCACGAAACCGGCCCTTTCGTTGGGCCCTACGGGTGAGTACCCAGCGCGTACTCAACCGTGGGGACCCGAAGTTCTGGCCCAAAAACTGCTCATTTATCTGATTGCTGTAAGGCCTTGCTGTACACACATTGGTCGCTGTGTTGGCCCACATTACAGCAGTGACTGTAGATGCACTTTTCTTTTTCCCTCACTGGTATATTTTTTGGCTCACTAAAGGTTGGTACTTGCCCCTTTATTTGTTCCAGATGGTTGTATTTTGTCTTTTTCTTTCATTCCTTCCCTCCTTCCTGAAGGTATTGACTTGGGCTGACATTTCATCTGGTACTTTATACACCTTCATGTGAGTGAGTGCTGGTGTGTGACCTTGCAGGGACAGCGGCCATCTTAGCTGATTCTATCCACAGCTAACCTCTATTAGACATCACTGGCCAGCAATTAGGAGTGGGGACCTTGGCTGATGTGTTTATTTTCTCTCTCTAGGTTGGGGATACTACGGCCATCAGTAGTGCCTCAGATCAGCTAATGCAGTGTTGGCCTGGTTGTCCTGTATTTACATGTTGCTCACAGTATTCCAGAAAAGGGGCTCAAGTCGGGCGGTATTTATTCTGACTCGGGAGTACGTAATTATTTTCCAACTGAGCTGTTGTCTGTAATGTGTGCCTCATGGGTGGAAGATTAGCCCAGGTCTTCAACCTGTTCTCTTGGCTGGGGAAGGGAAGGTAGCGATACTTTTTTTGTGGTGGGGAGAGGAAATAAGGTTCTAATGGTGAAATGTGTTCTTCAAAAATGTAGTTTGTTCAGTACTTGCAAAAGTTTCCTTTAGTCTTTTGGGACAATAACCAAAAACCGTGTTTCTTTCATACTATTATAAGCTTTATATGTTCATCGATGGATTTTCTTCGAGCTGCAGTGATCCTTTTTTAAAAAAAATAAAGGTATTCAAGGCCTGACTGGTGCTTCCTCCAAGTTTCTGTGGTTCTTAAAATTGATCGTTTTGACGTGAGCGCCAAACATTCAGCCCAAGCCAGGAAGCCTCTGTCAGTCTTGTGATTTATGTCTCTGAGTACATTAACAAATTAACTGCATAATATCTTGCAGCATTTGTGCGATGTAGTTCTGATACTTTGACAGGCCTTGCAGCCTTAGTAATAACCCCTAAGGTCACCGGCATCTGCAGGGAAATCTGTTCTACCTGGGGAGACCACTTAAAGATATCCGTGTAAAGCTCAATAGCCCAGTAATAATGCTGCTGAGATGTTGAAAGTAGGCTTGTTACTGTAACAATACACTTCTAGATGAAAAACTTAAAATTAGTTAACTTTTTATTCTACCATTCTATTCTCTTCCCTATTTATTTTTTTATTTTGTTGATTTTGTGCACTTTATGTTTTAGTTCTAATCTCTCAACAGATTTTCTATCCATAGGCTTATCTCTTTGAGGTGTTGCTTGGGGTTGTTCTGAGGTCCGTAAGGCAGCTGTGACGTTTATTGAGTTACCACTCTGAGCCTTGGAGTGGTGGAAAGTGTGCAAAGGCAGCCAAGGAGAAGTGTACAGCAGGGGTCCTAGAAGCATTGCACAACAGGAAGTAGAGTACTTGGGGAGGGGGTCGAGCAAGCAGAGGACAACAAAGAACTATTCTTCTTAGGCAGTCCCTCGGAGCCGAGGATGACTTGCTTCCACACTAAAAATGAGTTCTCAGGTGACTGATGAGTCCAATGCGGGACCTACAGTCTCTGTCACAGGTGGGGCAGACGGTGGTTGAAGATGTGGGTGGGTGGGGTTCTTGGGTTGACGTGCGCTCCTTGCGCTTGGCTTCCCGCTTGCTCCCGGCGAAGAGACTCGAGGTGTTCGGCGCCTTCCCGGATGCTTCTCCTCCACTTTGTGCGGTCTTGGGCCAGGGATTCCCAGGTGTCAGTGGGGATGTTGCACTTTTTCAAGGAGGCTTTGACGGTGTCCTTGAAGCGTTTCCTCTGCCCACCTGGGGCTCTCTTGCCGTGTCGGAGCTCCGAGTAGAGCGCTTGTTTTGGGAGTCTCGTATCGGGCATGCGGACGATGTGGCCCGTCCGTCGGAGCTGATCGAGCGTTGGCCTGAGTGAGAACACTGACATTTTATGCGCCTATCCTGCCAATGGATTTGCAGGATCTTGTGGAGGCAGCATTGGTGATACCTCTCCAGTGCTTTAAGGTGCCTGCTGTACATGGTCCATGTCTCTGAAGCATACAGGAGGGCGGGTATCACTACTGCTCTGTAGACCATGAGCTTGGTGCTGAGTTTGAGGTCCTGATCTTCAAACGCTCGCTTCCTCAGGTGACCGAAGGCTGCACTGGCACACTGAAGGCGGTGTTGGACTAGAGTATCGGAGAGCCCCACGGAGGGACCAGAGAACAGGGTACCGAATTTTGAAATTAAACTGTTGACCCGAGAGATGTGGGGACTTGGCCTGTCTAATAGAGCTGTGGGCATGGGAAAAATTCTGAAGAGAATTTCTTTCCCCTGGATTTGATTTCTAATCAGAAGGCTGTATCTGGGAGGAAATGTGTTGTTTTCCCATTCCAACACTTGGGCTGTGTCATTTAAAGCCCCAGTATTAGACACAGTAGACGATGCCAGATTTAAGCTGTAATATGGGAGTTTCAGTTTGCTAACCGGACGACACTGGTGCGTTCTGGGAGTTGCAGCGAGTTACTTGGTGAAGCGTCTTCATTCAAGCAGGCACAATGTAATCTCGGGGAATGCAGCTGAACTCAAAGATCTAGGCCCACGAATGAAGGGAAATTCTTGGAAGGGGTTTCTAACATACAGTGGTTGACCATATGGGTCATTTTTTTCCCCCCCAAGAGTTTAATTTTGAATGTACATATTATGTTGGGTATTTTTAGCTGTATAATGTGAGCTTTGTGGAGGACCATAATTGTCTCCAAGTGATTTGTGCAACTATGTTCTGACGAAAGGTCTTCGACCTGAAACGTTAACTCTCTTTCTCTCTCCACGGATGCTGCCTGGCCTGCTGAGTATTTCCAGCATTTTCTGTTGTTATTTATGTTTTCAGGCATGTGATTGGTTTTGTGGCACTTTCTTGCCTCTGATTGGTAGCTTCGATACAAATTGAGCTTTTCCTACTTGTTTATGTTTGAGCGAATCAGCATGGTTAACTTAACAATGGCTATTTGAGCTAATCAGAAAAGTATGATGTACTCTTTTTGAGGTGTGACGCTGTACATACACTTGTAAGGTCTTATGGGTGGACACTAAACTTGAAATTATATTACGATTAATATTTACCAATCTACTTGTTTTGCTGTGCCTCCAGCGATTGTCATTTTCTGAAAGCGTGACCTGATCATTGGGATTCCAGGTCAGAAACCTTTTGTGTATTGTCTTTCCCCCGAGGGGACTGTTTCGCTGTCCCCAAACAAGTGATGCGGGAGGAAGAGTTTCAAAGAGCCATCTTCAAGGCGAGCTGTCTGGCAAACCTTTGTCTGTGTGTTTGCAAAGGCATGACCCAATGATGCAAGTTATGGCAAGGTTTCGATCACTTGTGCAGAGAGAATCTGGTTGTTCTCCCTGTCTAAACAAAAAGTTTTCGCCAAATACCTTTAAAAATTATGACGCCCCCTTTAACTTTATTGTATCTGCTGCACAAGAAAAACCCCTTTTTAATAGAACTAATAATTGCTGGCATCTTTCCTACACCCCGAGTGCATTATACAACATTCAGCAGTTAGATATATGAATCAATCCACTCTGAAACTGTTGTTTTTAAAATGCTCGAAATTCAGTTTTTACACTTTTTTGAAATGTAAAATCTGTGAAGCGATGGTCAGTTTATCCACTGTCGGTCATGTTTGGTATTTGTAATCGTGCAGCATGATTGGCCGTTTATTTCTGTGGCCTGTTCTTACTGCAAGGAATAGATCGGGACCGTATTACATCCTTTATGACACACATACTATTGCTGCTATGCCAGTAACTGTGAAATGCCAGGATATGGACAAAAAGTAGATTACAAAAGGATGGTTCAACTGTGCTAAACGACTCGCAAAGAAAAACCTCATCTGCATAGGCATCTTTAAAATAATCATTTTACCGATTTCCACACAATGGAAATTTCCCATTGTTTTCTGCCACAAATGAGGTCTGGAGAATTGCCCAAATTGCAGCTGTGATGTCCGCATGCGTATTGCAGGCGGTATGTGCTGCGCTGCGGTCACAGATAAAACGAGCATGCCTCTCTCGACCCGGTTTTGGGCAGGAAAGGAAACCAAGTTTCTTTCTTTGGATTATTTTAAGGAAACCTGGATCAGCGTCAGGTGCCGCTGTGAGGACTATGCTACATCAAGCATCGGTCCTTGATTCCTCGCCAGCTATGGAGCATGGACAGTAATGCGTGGACAGTTACCACACTGATTGGCCGCTGAAGTCCGAGGTCATCAATCAGAGGCAGATTCCTGTCACACACACCAAGGCATTATTAACTAAAAGCGTGATTGCAACTGTTTCCCCGTGCAACACTTTTTAATATCTTGCCACCCTAGTGGCAGTTAAGTGGCTGGAGCCATAACCATTTAAAAATAGGTTCTTCAATTTTACTTAAAATTTCAAACAAAACGAGCGATGAAGTGAGAGTTTGATGGTGAGCCCCTTAAAATTGGTGTCCATGAACAGTCCTTCAACTGTTGGCGGTAAAAACCGACTTTAAAAGTCCTTGCATCTGTGTCACAGTTGTGCATGTCCGTAACTGTTTCTGAGGTTGGTCGCCACACACTTGATACGCAAGTATAAACGTAGCATCGGAGCGGCCAGCAGTAAATTGTGTCGAGCCCATTCCAGCACTGTCGGTACTTTTCACACAAGTCAACATGAAATTAGCCCTCAGTAGGGTTGCCAACTCTGGTTGGATGTATTCCTGGCAGTTTCATCACATGACCTCCTGCCTCCAACCGCCCCGGCCGCTTTCCTCATCTCCAATATTTTTGTGACTAATGAACAATAGTGTTAAAAGAAAATTTAAAAAAAACAACCACTTTTTAATACCCCAATGGTATTTTTCTCCCGAGTTGCTTGCAGCAGTACCCAGGAGATTAATCTTTAATTACTGGAGACTCCAGGACAGCTCCAGCCCTCAATGATCAACTTTTGTACCATTTTCACACTGGTCGAACACAGCCACCGTTTACAACCAAGTTGCTTCGCTTTAATGCAAGCCGGGCCTAAATCCGTGTTTTGGATGGAATAACCAAGGGATAGCGTGACTTGAATTTCTCATCACAAGTCAAAAACCTAGGTTTGCACTCCAAACAGTCATTTATTTGTACGAGTCTGCTGGGAAGAAATTTGACGTCAATTGATTCAGGAACTTTAAGGAGCAGCATGTTGTGGAAGCAAGAAAATAAGTCAGCCGCAAAGTTTATATCTAAAGTCAAAAAATAAACTTTACATTTGTGCCCAAAAGTTCTGCAGTGAGAGAAATTTTGCTCTGTAAACAGGAGTTTTTTTTAAAAAAAACTTGATAAACTGAGATGAAAGGTGTAGGGCACCAGCAAGGCTGGAAAGAGTAGGAGAGAAGATGAGGTAAATAACGAAGCAGACATCGATTCAAGAAAGCAAGAAGTTGCATTTATATAGCACCTTTCAGACTGATACCTGGGATGGCAGGAATGACGTATGAGGAGAGATTGGGTCGATTGGGCTTATACTCACTAGAGTTTAGAAGAATGAGAGGGGATCTCATTGAAACTTATAAAATTCTAACAGGACTAGACAGACTAGATGCAGGAAGGATGTTCCCGATGGCAGGGAGTCCAGAACCAGGGGTCACAGTCTAAGGATAAGGGGTAAGCCATTTAGGACAGAGATGAGGAGGAATTTCTTCACCCAGAGAGTGGTGAACCTGTGGAATTCTCTACCACAGAAGGCAGTTGAGGCCAATTCATTAAATATATTCAAGACGGAGTTGGATATATTTCTTAAGGCTAAAGGGATCAAGGGATATGGGGAGAAGGCAGGGACAGGGTACTGAATTTGGATGATCAGCCATGATCGCATTGAATGGCGGAGCAGGCTCGAGGGGCCGAATGGCCTACTCCTGCTCCTATCTTCTATGTTTCTTTCACGCCCTTGGAACATCCCAAAGCGCTTCATAGACGATGAGTTGCTTTTGAAGTATAGGCATTGTTGTCACCAACTATGACAGCCAGTTTACGCACAGCAAGGTCCCACAAACAGCACCGAGACAAATGACCGTCGATCTGTTTTGGCGATATTGGTTGCAGGAGGAATGTTGGGCCAGGACACTGGGAGCGTTCCCCTGCTCTTCAAATAGTGCCATGGGATCTTTTACATCCACCCTGACAGGCAGACAGCTCATGGGTTTAATGTGGCACCATTCAATGAAGAGCAGGGAGTTAACAGAAAATGCTGGCGATACTCAGCGGGTCAGGCAGCATCTGTGAAGAGAGAAACCGAGTTAACGCTTCAGGACGAAAGGTCATCGACCTGAAACGTTAACTCTGTTTCTCTCTTCACGGATGCTGCCTGACCTGCTGAGTATCGCCAGCATTTTCTGTTTTTATTTCAGATTTCCAGCATCTGCATTCTTTCCTCAACCAAAACCACCAAAAACAGATTCATTGTTCATTTCTTTTCATTGCTGTTTGTGGGATCTTGCTGAGCGTAAAGTGGCTGTCGCATTTGCCTTCAGAGCAGTGAACAAATGTCAGCGTAATTCATTGCGAAAAGCTTTGGCATGTTTCTAGGAGTAGTGATCAGGTGCAATATAAATTATAGTTCTTTATCTCTATCTCGGGTTCCCATTGATAACATGCAGCAATCCTCACCCATTTACTAAACGTTACTGTCTAGATTTAGCTGCAGTGTATGACAATGCCTTTGGCAGACCAGTCTGACAGCTGGTGCGGCTTCTGCGCAGGGACCTCTTCTGCTCAATTTTGTGTTGGTTAGGTACGGCCCTACAATGTATGAAAAGGCAGGTAGGGTTGTCTTCATTCTTGAAATGCAAGGCATCACTTCTATCTGTCGACCCTGCAGGAATATTGTTTTGAGCGTTTGGGGCAAGTGGTCAGTTTTCAGGCTAGACTGGTGTAAAGGCGCAGGTCCCTCTCTCTATATGACTTGGGACTAGGATATCTTGTGCGGCACTGCATATCTGACAATGCCATAATGGCATTGCATACATATTCTGGGCATGTGAAGCCAGTGTTGTGGATGTTGCTGGTCATTTGAAGAATGAAAATCCCTTTAAGTACCTATTGGATACATTTGGGACCTGATTTTGATGAAATTGTCCCCTTCATATTGGGTGGATGTTTTTGAATCTTTGTGCTCTAGATTTAATTTTGCAAAGTGCCTGTACGTGGAGCAGAAGCAACGTGAAGCAGGATATCATAGTGAGGTCATGTTTCATAAATAGCTCAAATAGCAAAATCAGGAGGCATTTATAAAGACAAAATACCATTAGAAACGATAAAAGAGAATAGTGAGCAAATATCTACATAGTCAATGGTACGAAGAGTTTTTTTTAAGCGGCCTTTTTAGCTCTTGCCTATATATGGGGATTTTATTTTTGCAGTGAGGCGCTGCAGCTTTAATTGAGATGGTGGAATCTTCATCTGTGTAATAGGTTGGCAGCCAGACTCGCAGGATTGGCTGCACTATAACTGAACAAGATTGGGATTTAAAAATAATCTGTATATCAAGAGATTGCCAGGAATTGGAAGTGTGTGTGGGGTATCCTTTATGGCTGTTTGTGTCATTCCAAATCATTCCCATCCCAGACCATTATATTTACTGGCTAACCTAACCATGTTAGTGGGCTTTTCCGATTGACGTACCTTCTGCCCCCCTCCATTCCCCTGAGAGGGCTGGAGCACCACCTTTCGGGCTCCTGTTAGTATTGTCATTAGGTGCACAAGAGTGGCCCAAGATGACTCGCCCTGGCACTTGGATTTTTTGATTTCCCACTTTTTCCCTGTGAGTAAGCACAAAGCCTCCATTTGGATCTCCCTGTTGCATAAGTTCTGTTATTTCCTACTGGTTTTCAATCACCTGTACCCTGAAGCATTTAAATGGTGACAATTTATTTTTAAATGCAAAGGCAGTACTATCATGTAAAGAAACCTTCGAGAAAGAGAATTCTGTTGACAGCTGTGTGTAGGTGGCTGCAGCTCACTCCTATGAGTCATCACTGCTGAATCTCATTTTAAGAGATTGTTTAGCACTTGTTTTCTCTTGTATTTAATATACTGTACTTTTTTAAAACAAAACATTCAGAGTGACTTTACTGCTTTTACGCCTGTGACTGAATTCCTCAGCTATGTGATGTGCTGGAAGTCCAATGCTAATAGTTTGCAGAATCCTTTTATCCAATTAGCTGAGATGATGGGTAGTAATTGGGGCCAATGATCCACGATGATTACAGGAAACGCTCGATTTACCGGCACCGAAATAACCGGAAATCTCGGTTAACCGGCAAAATTCAGGAGTAGGTTCAGGTAAGTTTTACTTCATATTAGTGGCCGTTCCTGGATCTGTGGTCGTGTAACTGGGGTTCCTGCACCTGTTGCTAAGCAACAGGCACGCTTGGTCTGTGGCCGGGGTCCCTGCACCTGTTGCTAAGCAACAGGGAAGCCTGGATCTGTGGCTGTGTACGGGGCTTTCGTACCTTTTACTATACCTCTCTGTAATCCGGACTTTTTGATAAACCGGCAGTACGGCGGTCCCGTCGGTGCCGGATAAAAAAGAGTTTCCTGTAAATGGCAAATTCCATTTTTGTTACAATGGGTTATGGGATTTCTCTGAATTTTTGGGATCACGTTCAGTGATTCTGCCCATTTTTCTGTGAGGGTCACAAACCGGATTCCTTGATAGTAATATGTGATTGAAAGAATTAATTCAAATAGGATAGTTCAGTTGTTAGGCCGTGATCAGTTCTCTGTCATCTTTTTGTAGTATAAACTGTGATGCAAAGCATTTTACCATATTAAGACTTGGATTTCCAACCTCATTAAATATTGCCAGGTGCTTTTCTTAAGTTATTAAGCTAAATACTGTGATAGTATTTGCCAGTCACCAATATTCTAGGAGGTGCAGTGGTCCAAAGCACTCTGTGTGCTGAGGTGGGATGTGATTCAGCTTTGACCTCCACAGTTCCCCATTGACACAGTTAGTTTCTGCTTCATACATCATTGGGGAGGGGTAGATAGGAGGAAGATGACAAGTAGTGGTCATTGGAAGATTAGCTCCCGTAGGCTGTATTTACACACCTCGCCCAGCTTGGAAGCAGTATTGCAAAGGCCTGCTCACCCTCTAGGTTGGAGATGTGTCTGTGATTGGAGCGAGGGATTGGGAAGGGGCAGTCACAGGTTTTAATGTTTGATTGGACTGATGCAGTGCTGTTGCCCTATGTGATAGTTCGTGGTTCAGCAGTTTTGGGATGTCAACTATAGCATGTCATTGCAGCAGGGCAGTTGCAAGGTAATAGCATTAATAAATCTTTGATATATTGGGTGTAAGAAAAAAAAGCATTGGTGGCAACACCTTTTTAAAAAAAAAAAAACTTAAAAGCATCTTGTTGATCTGTTGCCTATTTGTCAAAGTGTTGGTTGTGAAAGACTGAATACCTGCACTTGAAAAGTAGGGCAGGCCTCCAAGTCTCAAATGTCAAAAAATGGCTCCACAAGGGGTAAACACTGGGTGCTTGTTCTGTGTGTGTGATACAACAACAACTTGTATTTCTATAGCACCTTTGACGTAGTAAAACACCCCAAGGTGCTGCAGAGGAGAATTATAAGACAAAAAATTGACACCGAGCCACGAGAAGAAATTAGGACAGGTGACCAAAAGCTTGGTCAAAGAGAGAGGTTTTAAGGAGCATCTTAAAGGAGGAAAGCGAGGCGGAGAGGTTTAGGCAGGGAATTCCAGAGCTTAGGGCCTAGGCAACAGAAGGCACAGCCACCAATGGTGGAGCGATTATAATCAGGGATGGTCAAGAGGGCAGAATTAGAGGAGCGCAGATATCTCGGGGGTGGGGGGTGATTGTGGGGCTGTAGGAGATTACAGAGATAGGTAGGGACGAGGCCATGGAGGGATTTGAAAACAAGGATGAGAATTTTGAAATTGAGGTGCTGCTTAACCAGGAGCCAATGTAGGTCAACGAGCAGAGGGGTGATGGGTGAACGGGACTTGGTGCGGGTTAGGACACGGGCAGCCGAGTTTTGGAGGAGCTCAAGTTTACGTAGGGTGGAATGTGGGAGGCCAGCCAGGAGTGCGTTGGAATAGTCAATTCGAGAGGTAACAAAGGTTTCAGCAGCGGATGAGGTGAGGCAAGGGTGGAGACGGGCCATGTTACGGAGGTGGAAGTAGGCGGTCTTTGTTATGCTCCGCATGTGTGGTCGGAAGCTCATTTCAGGGTCAAATATGACACCAAGGTTGCGAACAGTGTGGTTCAGCCTCAGACAGATGTTAGGGAGAGGGATGGAGTCAGTGACTAGGGAACGGAGTTTGTGCATGCAGTCCATATTCAATCAGGCTGATATCTTTAGAGGAAGAGAGATGGGAAATGAGTTGCCTGTGCTGCTAAAAAATCTGCATTGTTTATGTTAAGTGGAAACTTGGCTAGAGGATTTTTTTTTTGATGGCCTTGGAAATGGAGTTTGTGAGGATTCTGCTGATACAGTATTCACAAATAACTTGAACATCTCTCTTTTGGTTGATAAGTTCAACAGAATTCCTTGGTTGAAGTACCGAACATTCGAACTCGAGTGCTGTCTGTTCTAATCGTTTTGTATTAACGTAAGCAAATTAACAGTAATGAAGAAAATAATGGCACTAAAGAGTGACCAATCCCCAGGACCAGATGGTTTTCATCCCAGGGTTTTAAAGGAAGTAAGTGAGAATATTGCAGATGCCTTCTCTATGATCTTCCAAAGTTCTCTCAATTCAGGAACCATCTGCTAGTTAAGAAAGATGAGAGGGGGGAAACCAGGGAATTATAGACCGGTTAGCCTAACATCTGTTGTCGGGAAATTACTAGAGTCTATAATGAAGGATGGAGTGACTGAACACCTTGAAAAGTTTCAGATGATCAGGAAGAGCCAGCGTGAATTTGTAAAGGGTAGATCATGCCTGACAAACCTGATTGAATTTTTTGAAGAAGTGACTAACGTAGTGGACAGGGGAAATGTCTATGGATGTTAATTATATGGACTTCCAGAAGGCATTTGATGAAGTCCCTCTTAAGCAACTGTTAGCTAAAGTTGAAGCTCATGGAATTGAGGGCAAATTCTTGACCTGGTTAGAAGATTGGCTGAGCGGCAGGAGGCAGAGAGTAGGGATAATGGGCAGGATGTGACTAGTGGTGTCCCACAGAGATCTAATAATAATAATAATTCAACTTTTATTGTCATTGTACAACGAAATGTGATCTTGCAAGCTCCCATGAGTCCAGTACAAATAGCATTAACATTAAACGTAAATAGCACCGTCCTGGGAGAAGCAAAGCCGCTGCGTCTGTGCGCGCCGCCATGCCATTTCCACCATTCCTCTTGTCCGACAATCTTCAGCCCAACGCCCGGGCCTACTCACCAGCCGCCCCTCCCTTGACCTTCTGCACCTGGTTTTCCCTGATGGTCACCCCTCCAGGTACTAACCAGGCCTGGCTCTGCTTAGCTTCCAAGCCTTGCCAGTGACCCTGTCCCTAGTCCCAGGAACAGGTTGTGTTGGGACTTGGTATTTATTAATGACTTAGATGACAGGATAGAGAGCCACATATCCAAGTTTGCCGATGACACAAAGATAGGCGGCATTGTAAGCAATGTAGATGGAAGCATGAAATTACAAAGAGACTTTATTAAATGAAGTGAATGGGCAAAACTGGCAACTGGATTTTAAAATGGGCAAGTGTGAGGTCATCCACTTTGGACCTAAAAAACATAGATCAGACTATTTTCTAAATGGTGTAAAGCTAGAAGCAGTGGGGGTCCAGGTACATAGATCATTAAAATGTCATGAGCAGATACAGAAAATAATCAAAAAGGCAAATGGAATGCTGTCCTTTATATCTAGAGGACTAGAATACCAGGGGGTAGAAGTTATGCTGCAGCTGTACAAAACCCTGGTTAGACCACACCTGGAGCACTGGGAGCAGTTCTGGGCACCACACCTGAGGAAGGATAGACTGGCCTTGGAGGGAGAGCAGCGTAGGTTTACCAGAATGATACCCGGACTCCAAGGGTTAAGTTATGTGGAGAGATTACACAAATGAGGGTTGTAGTCTCTGGAATTTAGAAGGTTAAGGAGTGATCTGATCAGAGTTTTCAAGATATTAAGGGGAACTATTTTCACTGGGGAATCTAGGACCAGGGGACATAACGTAAAGATTAGAGCCAGACCTTTCAGGAGTGAAGTTAGGAAACACTTCTCCACACAAAGGGCGGTAGAAGTTTGGAACTCTCTTCCGCAAACAGCAATTGCTGCTGGGTCAATTGTTAATTTTAAATCTGAGATTGATAAATTTTTGTTAACCAAAGGTATTAAGGGATATGGGGTTAGGCCACAAATCAGCCATGATCTCATTGAATGGCGGAACAGGCTCGAGGGGCTAAATGGCCTCCTCCTGTTCCTATGTTCCGATACCCGTTTCTGTATTGATTGCTGGTGTGGGGTGCGAATCCCCGGGCAGTAACTTGGATATCTTTGCATAGCTTGATGGTGTAGCTCTGGTACTGATCAATGCAGAAACCTTTTGGGAATGAGTTGGTTTATAACTTGTACTAATAACCTCAGTGATGAGGGGACAACGACGCTCTTGGTAATGATGTCTGGTACCAGCAATATCTTCATACATGAATGAGTCTCGGGTTCTCTCTTTCTGACATGACTTACATTCGTTAGTCATTCTCTTTTTGTCTGGATGTCTTCTTTTTCGACCTTAGTGAGCTGCTTGCTGTGTATGGCGAGCACTTTGGCATTAGTTCTGAAACAAATTTGGCAAATTAGATCGGGAATTTTCGGACACAGTTTACCTCACAAGGCCCATTGACCCCTTTTGGCACTGACCCATTGTTCTCATCTCTCACAAGTGCCTGTCCCTTTCTGAAGAGACTGATATTGGCCCACCTAATCAATTTGCCTGTCATTTTAATTCTCCGGACCACTCTGTCCTCGGTTTCCGACACTGTTCCAATGACGCTCAACGTAAGCTCAAGGAACTGCACCACCTTTCCATTAGGCACTTTACAGCCTTCTGGACACAACATTGAGCTCAACAATTTCCACTTTTGGGGATGAGGCTAATTGCATTTTTGATTAGGAAATAAATGAGTATTAGACATTCATTGAGCATGTGACCTCAATACTCATTTGCATGTTGTGGTCGTGTGACCTTTCTGCACGTTTGTTGGTAAAATGGTAAGAAAAACAGAGTGTGTGGGTGTTTCTTGATTGTGTGCGCTTTTCCTCCTTGGTTGCTACTTATTGGTTATCTGCTAAAATGATGTGTAGCATTGGTGAAAACACCCGACTTCAGCACCATGGAAACACCAGCATTGTACAGCGAGGAGAGCTGTTAGACAGTCAGCTCGACCAATCGCAATAACGAGCAGCTCCAACGGGGCCGTCCTGGGGCGGGTCTGGAGGGAGGGGGGGTGGGGAGGAGAGCGGGGGGGGGGGGAGGGGAGGAGAGCGGGGGGGGGGAGGGAGGAGAGCGGGGGGGGGGAGGGGAGGAGAGCGGGGGGGGGGGGAGGGGAGGAGAGCGGGGGGGGGGGAGGGAGGGAGAGCGGGGGGGGGGGAGGGGGAGGGGGAGGGAGAGCGGGGGGGGGGAGGGGGAGGGAGAGCGGGGGGGGGAGGGGGAGGGAGAGCGGGGGGGGGGAGGGGGAGGGAGAGCGGGGGGGGAGGGAGAGCGGGGGGGGAGGGGGAGGGAGAGCGGGGGGGGAGGGAGAGCGGGGGGGAGGGAGAGCGGGGGGGAGGGAGAGCGGGGGGGGAGGGGGAGGGAGAGCGGGGGGGAGGGAGAGCGGGGGGGAGGGAGGGGGAGCGGTGGGGGGGAGGGGAGGGGGAGCGGAGGGAGGGAGAGCGGTGGGGAGGGGAGGGGGAGCGGTGGGGGGGGAGGGGAGGGGGAGCGGTGGGGGGGAGGGGAGGGAGAGCGGTGGGAGGGGAGGGAGAGCGGTGGGGGGGGGAGGGAGAGCGGTGGGGGGGAGGGGGAGCGGTGGGGGGAGGGAGAGGAGGGGAGGGAGAGCGGGGGAGGGAGAGCAGGGGGGGAGAGGGAGGGAGAGCGGGGGGGGAGGGAGGAAGAGCGGGGAGGGAGGGCGAGCGGGGAGGGGGAGGGAGAGCGGGGAGGGAGGAAGAGCGGGGGTGGGGGGGGATGGAGAGCGGTGGGGGGGAGGGAGGGAGAGCGGTGGGGGGGAGGGAGGGAGAGCGGTGGGGGGAGGGGGGAGGGGGAGCGGTGGGGGGAGGGAGAGCGGTGAGGGGAGGGGGAGTGAGGGGGAGGGGGAGGAAGAGCGGGGAGGGAGGGCGAGCGGGGAGGGGGGGGAGAGCGGGGAGGGAGGGGGAGGAAGAGCGGGGAGGGAGGGCGAGCGGGGGGGGAGGGGGAGGAAGAGCGGGGAGGGAGGGCGAGCGGGGAGGGGGTGCGAGCGGGGAGGGGGAGGGAGAGCGGGGAGGGAGGGGGAGGAAGAGCGGGGAGGGAGGGCGAGCGGGGAGGGAGGGAGGGCGAGCGGGGAGGGAGGGAGAGCGGGGGTGGGGGGGGAGGGAGAGCGGTGGGGGGGAGGGAGGGAGAGGGGGAGGGGGAGCGGGGGGGGGAGGGGGAGCGGTGGGGGGAGGAGAGCGGTGGGGGGAGGGAGAGCGGGGAGGGGGAGGGAGAGCGGGGAGGGGGAGGAAGAGCGGGCGGGGAGGGGGAGGAAGAGCGGGGAGGGGGAGGGAGAGCGGGGAGGGAGGGAGAGCGGGGGTGGGGGGGGGGAGGGAGAGCGGGGGTGGGTCTGGGGGTGGTCCAGAGGGCGAGCGGGGAGGGGGAGGGAGAGCGGGGAGGGAGGGAGAGCAGGGGGAAGGGAGAACGGGGGTGGGTCTGTGGGTGGTCTAGAGGGGGGTCTGGGGGTGGTCTAGAGGGAGAGCGGGGGCGGTCTAGAGGGAGAGCGGGGGCGGTCTAGAGGGAGAGTGGGGGTGGGGGATCTGCTGGGAGGGGATCTGGTGAGGCTCGTTGTGCGAGCCAACATTCTCAGCAATCCCTCTGGTGAAGTGGAAGTAGTGCTCGTAACTGCTGGACAAACCTCGAAGCTGCATTAAGAGTGTTGTGTTTGATAAATTCATGCCAGAATTCCAAACTCTAGAAAGACTGCAAAGTTTCACACTGAATGGTGGTAGATATTGAGTAAATAGACACGAAGTACATTTACTTGTATTGTGTGTACGGCGTTTTCTGCTAAAGTTAGTGCATGTGGCTAAAATGGGGTCGCCCTCGCCACACCTGTGGCTAGTCGGTGATCTCTATTGGCCAACACTGTCCTAAGATTAAGAAGTGCATTGATAATCCTGTAACTACTATTTATAGTTTTGGATTACAAATAAAACTTTTTGAGGTACCCTTTAACTGTGAGACATTATTTAGGAATCAGGATGAATACATTCTGGAGCCTCCCAGATGGCTCAGTAAGTTTCTCCAGTGAGTATCCGAGCCTTGCGGACTCGAATGCCCCAGGTTTGACCTTCAGTGTGTACTGAATTGGCTGATCTCAGCTGGGGTACCAGTCGGGAGGCTCAAGTCAGCCTTTGTGCCCCTTGGTTCAGGAGGGCACAATTGGCCAGGGTTTCCACTCCGAATTGTTACTCAGTAATTGCTGCTGGAAGTGCATGTGTGTGGTTGTCTGGTGAGGACAGGTTCAGGTTCAATCTCTTCCCGCCCCATACCCCACCTAACCCCATGTTTGAATAACCCGTTGAGGCTCATGCATGAATAAAGGCCATAATGGGTAAGATACCAGAGGGCAACAAATGGAACCAGAGCTTCAAGTGAGGAGGGGAGAAAACTGGCCAGGAAAAAAAAAGAGGAAAAGATTTCTGGGGGGAAAATGGTAGCAGAATAATCCCAAGGACACTCTGGGAGTGACCTACCAAAATAATCCTGGCCAGAAAGCCCTGAGCGTCTTAGTTTTAAGCAGAAACCCATCCTCATTCTGTTCAAAACCCACACTCTACTTACGTGAGCTCTAACGGCTGGAGCTGCAACTTTGAACCAACCTGAGAGCATTTTTTGATCCCTAACAACGGCACTGCTGGCCGAGGGCGCATATTTCCCAGTCCGAGTCGTGGTTTGTTGGGGTCAGATGTCCCTCAAGCCAGTTTGATGTCACGACCCCTGCTGTTTCTGTAATGCCCTGTCTCATTTATTATATGTATATTATTTTCTTCTATAAAAAGTACTTTGAACCAAAAGGATTGCCCCCTAGACTTTCCTTCTCCTTGAACGCTTGAGATAATATCACAATGACCACGATATGCTCATTACCAGTCCGAGCAAAGTGTGAACAGCATTGTTGTCATGGCTGATCCTAAACAAATGAACCGTATTGTTCTGGTCTGTTTACTGCAGTGTGAAGCTGTTCTAACTTCTGATGAAAGTATTTCGTTTTGCTGTTTTTGAATGTTGTCAAAATTTGGGGATATTTTAACATTGGACTGCAACCTGGTACCATGTACCAAACCGAGCGCAGATACGTGTAGACAGTTCGGAGTTGGAGCAACATGATCTTGACTAAATCGGATCATTAGATTCGGGTGTTGCATCAGTTCACACCTTGAATAATTCATGCTAAGTATTCAGTTGAATTAGGTTTTGCTTCCCCGTTGCTCATTGAGGTCTGCCCGGAGTTCTGACAGAACTGGTTCACTGCAAACTGCAGCCAGCCACTGAATGAATGTAGTTTAAGACGGTGGCCGCCTACGCTGTGAGCTTGCTCTGAGAAAATGGGGAATGATTCCTGTTTACGTTCATGGCTCCATTAATAATTAACAATATTGAACTACTGAACCTTGAAGGACCATGATTTTTTTCCGAATTTTTTTGTATGTTTTTCTGTTGCTCAAAGCAAGAACAGAAAAGTAATTTAAAAGATATCCCAGAGGAGTGGATTATGTTTTTTTAGGTGTTCAGTACTACAGTATTACTATTTCTACTGAGATACCAGTACAAAGTTAACCTTTGATTGGCATAAACCACCTCATATGTTTGAGAGTTTGAAATTCCAAATTTATTTTCTTAAAAAGTGGAGGTCCTCCTTAGTACAGTAGGGGTGGTGCAGTGGAAGTTAGACACCATTTCAATGTCAATATTGCACACACAAAGTTTGTGATCTCAGTAATACAAAGGTGGAGGGAGCAGAGGCTGGGTGGTTTCTGCCACAGCTGGGGAGGAAGTGTCGGGTAGACCACCGTTCTGCATCTCTTAGCAGCTGGTTGAAGAGTGACGGTGACAGCAGGGATGGTGCACCGTATGAGTGATATGTGTTGATTGGTCCACCTTCAGTTCATTTTCAACCATTATCAGATGGTGAAGTTGGCCAAGGATTCCCGTCTTGGCATCCAAATCTCCAGGGTTGTCTCTCTTGTCTTTTAATATCTTACATACTACTCTTGGGTAAAAGTGCTGACCCCTCGAAGAAGGAACCCAGTGTTGGTCTTGATCACGATCCATGCATGGAGATGAGGAACCAGGCTTTGAGCACTATACCAGACATCATTTTATTTCTAGATGCAAGGTCTGGGTTCAGATTCCCCAAAGTGTTGATCAGGAGGCCAACGCTGTCTCTTTGGAAGGGATAGTGACTAAAAGCTCCAATTGCATTAAGCCAGTCAAGTCATAAGACTTTGTCGGTAGCCAGTTCCTCTCTAAATAGGGGGCAGAGCTACGGAGATTTCCACAGGGATTGGTTTGGAACTTTACTGCAACATCCTGACACTTCTCTGTTCCCGCACCGCACTGGTAACCAGTGCACAAATCTGATGCTATTACTCAAGCGCTTGCTTGCAGACCTGATTTCCAAGGGTCATCCCTATTAGGGGCACCAGTGCTAGGTATACCTTGTTCTCGCTCTCCTTGTCTTTGGTCACAGAGAATTTTCTGGCCCCACAACTCCTCTCCAGACTTATGAACATATTCCCTTGGTGCATTGGGGAGGGGAAATCCAGTCACTAAGGACTGAGGCAGACTCTGGTGGAGAAAAGCCTCCATTACCAGTTATTGGGGAGGAAGGGAAAGCATAGACACAGAGTTGGTCCTGGCTGGCTGGCCCTGATGCTAGGTCAGTCCCAGTCGGTACACTTTTTGGTCAACTGTCTGTGATACTAAGAGTGACATTACTGGAGTGCTCTTGGAGATGTAATACTTTTTTGATTAACTGAAAGAGTATCTGTGGCTTCAGCTGTATTCTAGACTGCCTAAAATGTATTGAAAGTTTAACTTGTTGATCGGGCCTGTGTCACACAACATTGCCTCTGAGAGCAGTTTTTTTTTTATAGTGTTTTTGTCTGAAAGAAGAATTACATGGAACATAGAGTACAGAAACAGGCCATTCGGCCCAACCAGTCCATGCCCGTGCTTATGCTCCACTCGAGCCTCCTCCCGTCTTTCCTCATCTAACTCTCTCCGCTTAACCCTCTATTCCCTTCTCCCTCATATGCTTATTAACTTCCCCTTAAATGCATCTATACTATTTGTCTCAACTACTCCCTGTGCTAGAGTTCCACATTCTCTCCACTCTCAAATCATTGATCAGCAATATGTGTTATATTGGAAGCGGTATATCGGAGAGGGTTATACAGTACCAAGGAGCGACAGTAGACCTCCATTTGAATTCCACAATGAAGTATTTTATCCCTTTTATTTCCTAGCCCACAAAATCTGCTGTTGCTGTCTGTGTGGAACATTGCACAAAGCCTTCAAATCAAAACAAAACACAATGTTAAAAGATGTCTAGGATTATGTTCAGCTTTCTTCTCTTCCCTTCTCGGGGATGGGAGAAGTTGCAGCATGTGAACATGTTCAGGTGCAGACTGATTTTGTGGATGTGATATGGGAGGAACTCCCCCAGCTGGTTTTCCTTTGCCCTTTTTTGTTCTCCCACTGCCCCAGACTGGCGTGACTTATTCTCAAGGGGGTGCCGTTTTCAGGCCATTTGACATACTTCGGAATTTTAGCAATTTTGCAGCGGGTAGTTATTAGGAAAAAAAATCTAATGGGAAGCTGTTTGCCTTCCACAAATGGAAAAGTCTGTCAACAGTGCTAACAGCAGCTGCTGTGTCAATTTGAATGAAACATTTTTTTTTTTTGCAAGTGCACAGAGAAAGCTCTGCATTGATTTTCAGCAAATCACCTCGTATGGGCTAAAATAAGCACAGGGGAGGAATAGCTGTGCACTGTGACGCTCCGACAAAAAGGAACGTAGTGTAGCTGTAGCTGTGAAGTGTTCAAGTTTGGCTCGGCTCCCGGTGACCCCTCATTCAGCAGCTGGAGGAAGTCTGACTCTGAGCTCCTCGTAAGAACAATTGGCTTGTCGTAGCAGCAATGGGGGCTTTCTCCGAGAGAAAGCTTTAGTCAGTTAGTGAATTGGATGCTTGGCATGTTACGATGCAACTGATTCTAGCAAGGAAGGCTCCCTTTGCAAGCACAATGTCCCTTCCAGTATAAGACAACAAATACTGCTGCGGTGAGTTGATTTAAATTTTCAGAAGCTGCTGTAGTTGTTTGGTAGAAAGTGCAGCTGACACACTGGCATGTTCTTGAAATTTCAGATGCAGTATGTTAAGGCTGCGTTAAATATAGTCCCTATTTTGTTCTGTCTTTTAAAATACTAGAACGAGCTGTTCATCTAAATTTTACTTCATTTTGTCATCCATAGTAGAGATTTTGATTAACATATTTAATAAGTGGCATGCCTGTAAATGCACAAGACACAAAGTATTGCAATGTGTTGTGGGGGAGGGGAAAGGACCTTATGTTAAGGTATTGCACATTACGATATTGTTTAATATTGTTATTCCCGGATTGTCTCTCTTTTACTTCCCTTCCCCCCTTCTCCCATTCACTTTTCCCCAGGTTTCCAAACTTGGTCTCTGGCCCATTGACCTGCTGGTCACTTGAGGCAATATTTTACTCCGTGTAGTAGTTTCTATGAAATGGCAGATACGAGTAAACAAGTGATCAAATTCGGTCGAAAAACGCAAACTGGTTTTTAAAGCTACTCTTGAGTGTTCCTTCTGGGTTGAAATGTGTTTATGGAAATTAGTGGGGAGAAAATGTGCTTGTTAAATACCATTAAAGCCTCGTTAAAGGGCAGTCATGAGAAACTTTAGCATAATTGTACGAGGGGACAGAAATTAAAAATTATTAACTCGGATTCAGACTCATGATTTATTTAAATGAAAGAGTGGGTTGTAATAGCTGTGTAGTTCTCATTTAATTTAAGTACTTTAAAGGGATATTAATAACTGAGTAATGAATAAAGATCAAATCTATGGTATGGAACATAATGACTATCTTTTGACATACAGCTGGTTTCAGGTGTAATAAGCCAACTGTCCAGTATCTCACGTCTTCAGTGATATGTGGTCAGCATCTGTCGGGGCACGATGGAGACCCGATGGAGACGCAGGAACTGTAATTGCAAAAAAAGGTATCTTTCGTCATAGGGCCGGTCCTCATTCAAGATAATGGGAACTTCCCCGAGCCATCTGTGCAAAGGAGGTTAATTGTCCTTTGCTGTGTGCTGACCAGTATCCTTTGCAAATAGGTGACTCTCCATTGGGAGACTGTACAGTTTGCATTCTGCATCTACATTACCTGATACTGTTTATGTCTAGAAATTGAAATTATTTTTCACATTTTGCATTTTAATATACTGGGTATTAAATAAACAAGTTAATTAAGATAAATACATATCTACATTTTTTTTAAATGTGGCACAAATATATTTATCATTGGGATCACTTGTAATATGACTGCAATGTGTTGCTTTACATTTTGAGACTTTGGTTTTTGCAAGTTAATTTACTTGCACTGTAAAATATCCACCACATATTAGAAATATTCTTGAATGCCTCCGTCCCTATTTTTCCTTTTAAACATAATATCGGGAGAGCACCAAGTAAACAGGTTGACTATAGCTGCAGGGTGTTGTGGGCCATTGGTCCTGTTTCTCATACCTATGCTTTCAACATTTCTCCGTTATAAATGAGTGCCGAGCTATAGGACAAGGCGTTAATATACTGAGGTACAGTAAAAGTAGAATTTGCAATTCTCAATTGTATAAGCAGTCCAAAGTGTGGTTCATAGAACCAGAGAGTTATACAGCACCGAAAGAGGCCCATCGCGTCCGCGCCGGCCAGCAAGCCCGGTCTAATCTAATCCCATTTTCCAGCATTTGGTCCGTAGCCTTGTATGTCTGGCTTATTTTGAAATTGAAGAATAAGAAGCGTGCCTTGCAATGTTTAGCCTTCCTGTTGTCGTGTATCTCCTGACCTCCCCTTTTCTGCATGAGCTCAGTAGTCCCAACAGTATTGTTAAATAATAAACAGTGCCATTTAGCGCTGTAGATTTGATGTTCCGAAACACCTGCAGCATGTAGCCCTGTGTCCGTGGGGTGTTTTGTGATTTCTCGGTGCGCTGTATCCGGGTGCCTGAGGAACAGAAGCTCTTTATGTTGGTAGGATACCATCTCTATTTGGCCTGGTACTTCCTCGTCTGAAGCACTGAGCCTTGTGGGTAAATGGGCATTTTCTACATATTTGTTGAATATTAGGCACAATTTTTGCACATTCCACACTGAACTGTGGGACTTTGGCCAGTTCTATTTATTTTAGCCACTTAAGAAGTGTGAGAGCAGCAACATTACATTGCATTGAAATCATCTCGGCTCCTTTTATTCCGGTTGTCCAGAGCTATCTGCCGCAAAATCGTGTGCACCTGCCGTTTTGATTAAAACGAAGGAAAAAAGGTGTAGTTAATCTTGTTCACAAAAATAAGAAAGTATTCTCTATAACATGAATTCAAGTGACTTGTGCTGCAGCCCTGAGTTGCCTTAGTAAGGCATAGAGTAAGGATCTTGGTAAGTAGGTCACAGCAGGGCAGGGCAAATGAATGAACAAAATGCGTGGAAGAATTATTTTTTTATGTGTAACAGGGATCCCAATGAACAAATATTTTTGAGGGAAAGTCCCAGCTATTTGCTTGAAGTATGACCTGACAGGAGGTACAGTGTTAAATGATATTCCTGGTAGTCCTATAACTATTCATGTGGGTATTTCACCTCTCTTTTACCAGTGGCTTTTGAGGAATGTGTTCTGACACATGCTGAATAATTAATTACTTGTTTCAAATTTTGACTCTTTTTTCCACAAAAGTGTTTTCTTAAGTGCTCATCAAGTCCAGTGGCGATGGCGACATTTGATTCTCTGATCTTGTAAAATATCACGACAGGAAAAAACAAAATCCCTGCAACTGGTTAATTGAACTGCCTACAGGGTTGCTGTGAAGACGAGAGTCTGATTGGCCGATGGCAAGCGCCAATGAGCAGGAAGCCACCTCACGGAGAATTGCAGTGAAACCCCTGTCTAAATCCATTGTTATTTTTAGAAAGTGATGGCGTATTGTTTTCAGGGAAGTTCCTCCTAACTGCGAGCTCTTGCATCTTAGAAATTGTAATATTCTTCTCGGTGAGCCTTTGCCCTATGAAGATTGCAGCAGCCTTTCTGTGCAAAAATCACCAATGTATTCTTGCAATTTGAAGTTTATTCACCAAATATTATGAATGGAGGAGTATTCTACAGTGCAGTGTAGTTCTAAAATCCCACATCGTTTATTATAGCTCTGCAAAAAATGAGTTTTGGACAGATTGTGTGTGTGTGGAAACAGGGTCTTAATTTTACAGGCTGGTAAAAGGCTTAAATATTCAAATGGTTTGGTCAGCTTCTCAATCTGCTTTTTGTTGTCGAAGTTATTGCTGTTTTCTGGAGGTGGAGCTTTGTTATGGAGGGCAGCTTTGAAACATTGCCTCGTCGACTCCCTCATTGTCCAACCGCATCACATCAGCAGCCTTTCCCCCACGAGTTGAAGCCTCCCACGCTGCCCTGAGGGACTGCTGCTGATTCATTCATTTACTTGCATTTTTTTTTTGCGCCAGAAACCTTAATGAGCGGAAGATCCAGGACGTGAGTGAAGGGAGAGGGAGCTAGATAACCCAAAAGAAGGGGAAGGGGACGGAAGCAGAAAGTGATAGAGAATGAGGCATCAAAGATAAATGGTGTCATCTTTGCTGAGCTGTGTACCATAATCTGGTTTACAGAGCGATCCAAACCATACCCACACAACACTCTCTGTTAAATGCTGCAAATAGATTATCAGTGTTTTAGTAGAATTGTTAAGTGCAATCTTGAGACATTGAGTCATGCCGCACCATGTGCCTGTATTTGTATATGTGTCATACATACAGACTTATATAATAGAAGTGTCGGTCATACTGACACAGACAGATGCATGCAATCACAGACCCTTTCATGGACCTCCACATTCCTGCTGCAGTCTGTCAGGATGTGCCTATGACTTGTATGATCTTTGGCTTCAGAATTGCAGCTCGCTGAATGTTTCATTTTTTTCTTTTAATTCACTTAAATTAGGATTTTTTAAATTTGCCCATTTCTGCCCGACTTTTTTTCAAATCACAAATATGACCAAGTGATTGATCAAGTAAACCAATGTATTTGTTGTGCTGAAGTACGAGTCAGAGTATAAATCCACCTTACCAAGACCAGGCTAATAAAGGTGTGGGACCGGTTTGGAGGCTATCTACAGTGAGGGCTTTATAATGTCTTAAAAGGGCATTCAATAATTGTGCAGTTCAAAATAGCCCCTATCCTTCTGCTGTGCACAGTGTTCTAGTAGCTTTTTAATCACATCAGTGATATTTTCGAGAAGGAATGTAATGAGAGATTTTTTTAAATGGTGAAATCCTTTCCAAATTGACTGGGAATACTTGGTTTTTTTGTGGGGGGTGGGGTGCAGCAGTATTCCTGATGGCCCTTAACACCTCAGATCTCTTTATAGAAACCAGGAAGACTTGCATTTATATCGTGCCTTATTATGTATCTCGGAAGAGGCAGACAGGACTGTGGTTTATTTTGCTAATTATCACTTTCCTTATTTGTTCTTGACAATTTTAATTGCAGCTGCTGGAAAATTGCACAAGACGCAGTCAGTCATAAAAGGAAACGCGCGCATGTGTAGTGCTCGCATGTAAAGCTCCTGCCCTCTCCGAGCTCATCTTGTCCAGGAGACCCACCTCCTGCTCCCTCCACCCGATTCCAACCAAACTTCCCTTCCTGGCTCTTGTGTTAGCTGATATTGTTAACAGTGCCCTCTCCTCCGGTACTGTCCCCCAGCCCTTCAAATCTGTGTCATCACACCCCTTCTCAAAAAAAAAAACACTCTTGATCCCTCTGTCCTTGCAAACTACCGCCCCCATCTCCAATCTCCCTTCCCTGTCGCCTTCCAAATCCGTGCCCATCTTTCCTGCAACTCCATGTTTGAACCCTTCCAGTCAGGTTTCCGCCCCTGCCGCAGTACTGAAACGGCCCTTGTCAAAGTCACAAATCACATCCGATGTGACTATGACCATGGTAAGCTATCTGTCCTCATCCTCTCGACCTTTGACACGGTTGGGTGGGACTGCCCTGGCCTGGTTCCATTCTTATCTATCTAATGGTAGCGAGAGAATCAGCTGCAGTGGTTTCTCTGCCTGCTCCCGCATCGTTACCTCTGGTGTCCCCCAACGATCTATCCGTGGCCCCCTCCTATTTCTCATTTACATGCTGCCCCTCAGCGACATCACCCAAAAACGTGTCAGGTTCCACATGTACGCTGACGACACTCAGCTCTACCTCACCACCACCTCTCTCAACCCTGCCGCTGTCTCCGATTCGTTACGCTGCTTGTCTGACATCCAGTACAGGATGAGCAGAAATTTCCTCCAACTAAATATTGGGAAGACCGAAGCCAGTGTCTTCAGACCCCGCCACAAACTCCGTTCCCTGGCCACCGACTCCATCCCTCTCCCTGGCAACTGTCTGAGGCTGAACCAGACCCTTCACAACCTTGGCATCGTATTTGACCCCGAGATCAGCTTCCGACCACCTATCCTCTCCATCACCAAGACTGCCTACTTCGTCCTCCCTAACATTGCCCCTCTCCGCCCCGCCTCAGCTCATCTGCTGCTAAAACCCTTATCCATATCTTTGTTAGCTCTAGACTTGACTCTTCCAATGTCCTCCTAGCCAGCCTCCCATTTCCATCCACCATAAACTTGAAGTCATCCAAAGCACTGCTGCCTGTGTCCTAACTCGTACCAAGTCCCGTTCACCCATCACCCCTGTGCTTGCTGGCTCCCGGTCCGGCAACGTCTCAATTTTAAAATTCTCAAATCTCTCGTGGCCTCACCCCTCCCTATTTCTGCAGCGCCCTACAACCCTCCGAGATCGCTGCGCTCCTCCAATTCTGGCCTGTTGCGCATCCCTGATTATAATCGCTCCATCGTTGGTGGCCGTGCCTTCAGCTGCCTGGGCCTTAGGCTCTGGAATGCCCTCCCTAAACCTCACCGCCTCTCTACACCTCTCCTCCTTTAAGACGCTCCTTAAAACCTACCTCTAGCCAAGCTTTTGGTCACCTGTCCTAATATCTCCTTATTGTTTGATAACGCTCCTGTGAAGTGCCTTGGGACGTTTTACTACGTTAAAGGTGCTATATAAATGCAAATTGTTATTGTTATTTCTGATAATACCTATTGAAGCCCCCCCCCCCCCCCCCCCCCCCCGTTTATAACGCTACTTTTCAGTAACATGGCTGTTAAGTACTTGTTGACGAAGGAAAAGTTCCCAGGTGGAGATACTGGTTAAACTATCCAGTGCTTTCAAGAATAGCCCCAAGGGTCAAGTTGCGCTCCTTTAGAGCTAGCCCCTCGCAACAAGGTGTTTTGCTGCTGTTGTGATTGAATAGTTTTAGGATGTTACTTACAGCCTTGTTTTTCTCCAATTTTCATCCAGTATTTACACTGCTAACTGGGATTGTACATTTTGTATGGACAGTTTTTTCTTTTGCATAGCCCTCGATGCTCCTCCATATCACAGGGAGGGTTCGGGGGACCCAGTGTGAAAGAAAGAAAGACTTGCATTTAGTAGAAAGAAACTTGCATTTATATAGTGCCTAAAGCGCTTTACAGCCAATGAAGTACTTTTTGAAGTGTAGTCACTTTTGCCATGTAGGGAAAAGCGGCAGCAAATATGTGCACAGCAAGCTCCCAGAAACAACAATGAAATAATGACCAGAACATTTGTTTTAGTGATGTTGGGTTCAAGGTAATGTTCCCTTTAAGCTGCACAGCGTTCTGCAGCTCCCGCGGATTTTAAATAGGAAAAACCGTGCCTGTGTGGTAATTTGAATGTAAGAAGTCACACAACACCAGGTTATAGTCCAACAGCTTTATTTGGAATCACAAGCTTTCGGAGCTGTTGGACTATAACCTGGTGTTGTGTGACTTCTTACATTTGTCCACCCCAGTCCAACTCCGGCACCTCCACACTGTAATTTGAATGGGCCGCGCAGCCAAAACAAATAAGGAACATTGGGGGATAAATATTAGCTAGGACACGGGGGAGAACTCCCCTGGTCTTCTTCCAATAGTGCCATGGGATCTTTTGTGTCTACCTGAGAGAGCAGATTGAACCGTGGTTTAACATCTCATCCAAGAGACTGCACCCCACAACAGTGCAGCACTTCCTCAGTACTGCACTGGTGTCAACTTAAATTATGTGCTAAAATCTCTGGGGTGGGACGTGAACCCATGACCATCTGACTCTGAGGAGAGAGTGCTATTCAGTGCGATCCAAGAGTTCTGTGTAAAATATACAGCACTTCTATACAAGTTGTGTCACCTGGCTTTGTGGATCTTTAAGGACTCGGCCAATAAAGCACTTTGTGAAAACCCAACTCGTTCACAAAGTCCTTCAGGGATATGAACCTGCCACCTGTACCTGGTCTGGCCTACATGTCACTCCAGTCCCACACTGCGTGACTGACTCTTAATACCCTCAGGGAAAATAGGAATCGGCAATAATTACTGCCTTGCCAATGTCACCCACCTTCGAGGAACTTTATATAAAAAAAAATGTACAGCTCTATTCATAGCGGTATAAATTCATGGCCAAGATCCTGGTACGGAGTTGCCAAATCGGAAATGTCTGTGTTGTTTGTATCAAGACCTACCTGAGCTAGTAGGTAGCTCGGCGGTGCGGGAACGCTGTGCCTACATAACACAAGGTAACAAAACACTTCAAAAAACCAATTTAGGTCGTGTCACATTTTGTATCGGAGCAGCTGTTTATATACGGAGCGACCAGCATGAAACGCTGGTAAACAGTGCACCAGTAGATTGGTAGAATGTGTGTTGGATTGGGTGTACATACTTAGGCTTCCTCTGAAACACCACTGCAGACTTGTGTGCGATGGAGTACGTATATGCACAACGGCACTCTGTGTCTCAGAGGAAGCTGGCGAGCAAGACTGAGTAGTACTGTTGAGTGGGCATCAGTCATACTGGCAAGTTAGGTGTCACGACATAAGGTGCCTTTTGTTGTTCTACCTGTTTTTAGTTGAACAGTAATCCATTCACTGGAGTAAATGGCTTGGGGTTGTTGGCAACTTGGTACTTTGGCTCTTCAGTCTATTCGTATGCAAGGACTGCTGTTCTACTGCAGCTTGGTGCTCAAGTAATGGTAGCATTGGCCAAATCTGTAGCACAATTCTGTTCAATCCAAAATCAGTGTCGTTGAACTGCCTCCAG
The DNA here is from genome assembly GCF_052327205.1 of Somniosus microcephalus. Classification (NCBI taxonomy): domain Eukaryota; kingdom Metazoa; phylum Chordata; class Chondrichthyes; order Squaliformes; family Somniosidae; genus Somniosus; species Somniosus microcephalus. The sequence goes on from NC_141019.1 coordinate 6,483,925, forward strand.
CAAGTCCTACCTTGTGTAAGTAATCTAATGCTGAGCTGGCACAGTGCCCCAAAATGTTAATGAAGTTATGATCTGTTTGCTTTCTGCCGCTGGTCTGACCTCCTCCAGCCGGTAGACCCCTTGCAGTTGGTGTATTTAAGTGTGTGCCGCAGACATTGGTTTTCTCAGAAACTTAAAGCACATGGGCACTAGAACAGTCAGTTATTACGTTGCCTGTGTGAGCGAGCCCTGAGGCTCCTGTAGGTAGAACAGCAGAACACTAGAGAATAGCTTCCTCTGAAGAATTAATCAGACTATTGTGGAAGAGCCAAATCAGTGAATTGCCAAATGACCTAGAATTAAATCAAGACAGAAAATGAATGAATCAATGAGAGTGCATGAAATAGGAGGATGCAAAACAGAAACTGGTAATACTGCAGTGATGTTGCACAGTACTTGTTCATAATTTGTGATGAGTCAAGACATGGTGCATGCTGTGTCAGCCTTCCACTAAAACGGCTTCAAACTGAGGAAAGAAGGAAGGAAGGAATCTTGCAAATGAAACTGTATAATAACTAAATGATACCAGGAAGATTGGATGAGATGTTAAACCGAGGCCCCATCTGCTCCCTCAGGTGGATGTAAAAGATCCCATGGCACTATTTTTAAGAAGAGCAGGGGAGTTCTCCCCGGTGTCCTGGCCGATATTTATCGCTCAATCAACACCACTAAAACAGATTACCTGGTCATTATCACGTTGCCGTTTGTGGGAGCTTGCTGTGCGCAAATTGGCTGCCGTGTTTCCTACATTACAACAGTGACTACACTTCAAAGGTACGTCATTGGCTGTAAAGCGCTTTGGGACGTCCTGAGGTTGTGAAAGGCGCTATAGAAATACAAGTATTACATAAGAACATAAGAAGTAGGAGCAGGAGTAGGCCATACGGCCCCTCGGGCCTGCTCCGCCATTCAATAGGATCATGGCTGATCTGAATCTAGACTCACGTCCACTTCCCTGCCCTCTCCCCGTAACCCCTAATTCCCTTATCTGCTAGGAAACTATCTCCGTTTTAAATTTATTTAATGTCGCAGCTTCCACAACTCTCTGAGGTAGCAAATTCCATAGATTTACTACCCTCTGAGTGAAGAAGTTTCTCCTCATCTCAGTTTTGAAAGGGCAGCCCCTTATTCTAAGATTATGCCCCCTAGTTCTAGGCTCACTCATCAGTGGAAACATCCTCACCGCATCCACCTGATCAAGCCCCCTCACATTCTTCTGAACTCCAATGAGTAGAGGCCCAACCTACTCAACCTTTCCTCATAAGTCAACCCCCTCATCTTCGGAATCAACCGAGTGAACCTTCTCTGAACTGCCTCGAGAGCAAGTATATCTTTTCTTAAATATGGAAACCAAAACTGCACGCAGTATTCCAGGTGTGGCCTCACCAATACCCTGTATAACTGCAGCAAGACTTCCCTGCTTTTATATTCCATCCCCCTTGCAATAAAAGCCAAGATTCCATTGGCTTTCCTGATCACCTGCTGCACCTGCATACTAGCTTTTTGTGTTTCATGCACCAGGACCCCCAGATCCCTTTGTACTGCAGCACTTTGCAGTTTCTCTCCATTTAGATAATAACTTGCTCTTTGATTTTTTCTGCCAAAGTGCATAACCTCACACTTTCCAACATTATATTCCATCTGCCAAATTTTTGCCCACTCACCCAGCCTGTCTATGTCCTTTTGCAGGTTTTTTATGTCCTCCTCACTCACTGCTTTCCCTCCTATCTTTGTATCGTCGGCAAACTTGGATACGTTGCACTCGGTCCCTTCCTCCAAATCGTTAATATAGATTGTAAAGAGTTGGGGTCCCAGCACCGACCCCTGCGGAACACCACTCGATACTGATTGCCAACCCGAGAATGAACCATTTATCCCAACTCTCTGTTTTCTGTTAGACAGCCAATCTTCCACCCATGCCAGTATATCGCCCCCAATCCTGTGATTTTTTATCTTGTGCAGTAATCTTTTGTGTGGCACCTTGTCAAATGCCTTTTGGAAGTCCAAATACACCACATCCACTGGTTCCCCTTTATCCACCCTGTTTGTTACGTCCTCAAAGAATTCAAGCAAATTTGTCAAGCATGACTTCCCCCTTCGTAAAACCATGCTGACTCTGTCCGATTAAATTATGCTTATCCAAATGTCCTGTTACTGCTTCCTTAATAATGGACTCCAACATTTTACCAACCACAGATGTTAGGCTAACTGGTCTATAGTTTCCAGCCTTTTGTCTGCCTCCCTTTTTAAATAAGGGCGTTACATTAGCAGTTTTCCAATCTGCTGGGACCTTTCCTGAATCTAGGGAGTTTTGGAAAATTACCACCAATGCATCTGCAATCCCTACCGCTACTTCTCTCAAGACCCTAGGATGTAAGCCATCAGGTCCAGGGGATTTATCCGCCTTTAGTCCCATTATCTTACCAAGTACCACCTCCTTAGTGATTTTAATCATGTTTAGCTCCTCCCCCCCCCCCCCTTATAGCCCCCTGTTTGTCCAGTGTTGGGATATTTTTAGTGTCCTCTACTGTAAAGACTGATACAAAATATTTGTTCAGCGTTTTTGCCATCTCCATGTTCCCCACCACTAATTTCCCAGTCTCGTCCTCTAAGGGACCAACATTCACTTTAGCCACCCTTTTTCTTTTTATGTAACTGTAGAAACTCTTGCTATCTGTTTTTATATTTTTTGCTAGTTTACTTTCATAATCTATCTTCCCTTTCTTAATTAATCTTTTAGTTATTCTTTGCTGGCTTTTAAATGCTTCCCAATCTTCTATCCTCCCACTAGATTTGGCTACTTTATATGCCCTTGTTTTCAGTCGGATACTATCCTTTATTACTTTACTTAGCCACGGATGGCTGTCTTTTCTTTTACGCCCCTTTTTCCCCACTGGAATATATTTTTCTTGAAAGTTGTGAAATATCTCCTTGAATGTACACCACTGCTCATGTACCGTCTTACACTTTAATCTATTTTCCCAGTCCACTTTAGTCAACTCTGCTCTCATACCTTCATAGTCTCCTTTATTTAAGCTTAGTACGCTGGTTTGAGATCCAACTCTCTCACCCTCCAACTGAATTTGGAATTCAACCATGTTATGGTCACTCATTCCAAGGGGATCCTTTACTAGGACATTTTTTATTAATCCTGTCTCATTACACAGGACCAGATCTAAGATTGCCTGCCCCCTGGTTGGTTCAGTAACATACTGCTCAAGGAACCCGTCCCGAATGCACTCTATGAACTCTTCCTCAAGGCTGCCCTGCCCAATTTGATTTGTCCAGTCAATATGAAAGTTAAAATCCCCCATGATTATAGCTGTTCCCTTATTACAAGCCCCAACTATTTCCTGATTTATACTCCGACCAATAGAGTTGCAACTGTTAGGAGGCCTATAGACTACGCCCACTAGTGACTTTTTCCCCTTATTATTCCTTATCTCCACCCAAACTGTTTCACTATCCTGATCCTTTGACCCAATATCATTTCTCACTATTGCAGTGATTCCATCCTTTATTAACATAGCCACCCCACCTCCCTTTCCTTCCTGTCTGTCCTTCCTAATTGTCAAATACCCCTGGATGTTTAGTTCCCAGTCATGGTCACCTGCAGCCATGTTTCTGTAATGGCCACCAGATCATACTCATGTGTAGTTATTTGTACCGTCAACTCGTCTATTTTGTTACGAATGCTGCGTGCATTCAGATAAAGAACTTTAAAATATGTTTTGTGACAATTTATTCCTGCTTTTACTCCCTTTACTACTCTACCTTTTATCTTTATACATTCTGTCTCTTCCTGACACGCTCTGGTTTTTAATTCCCCCACTGCTACCTTGCTCTATTGCCTTCTCCGCTGCCATTTTTATTTTTTGCTCTCTTGAAACCTCCCGCCCACTAATTAGTTTAAAGCCCTCTCTACAACCCTAGTTATTCGATTCGCCAGGATTCTAGTCCCAGCACTGGCCAAGTGAAGTCCATCCCAACGGAACAGCTCTCTCCCGTCCCAGTACTGGTGCCAGTGTCCCAAGAAGCAAAACCCATTTCTCCCACACCAGTCTTTGAGCCATGCATTTAACTTTCTGATTTTATTTACCCTAGCCAAATTTGCTCGTGGCTCAGGTAGTAATCCAGAGATTATTACCCTTGTGGTTCTGCTTTTTAATTTGGCCCCTAGCTGCTCATACTCCCTCAGCAGAACCTCTTTCCTTGTCCTATCTATGTCGTTGGTACCAACATGGACCATGACAACTGGATCCTCCCCCTCCCACTCCCACTCCAAGTTTCTCTCCAGCCCAGAGGAGATGTCCTTAACCCTGGCACCGGGCAGGCAACACAGCCTTCGGGACTCTCTCTCTCGGCTGCAAAGAACCCTATCTATCCCCCTAATGATACTATCCCCTACCACTACAACATTTCTTTTTACTCCCCCCACTTGAATGGCCCCTCGTTCCACGGTGCTGTGGCCAGGTTGCTCATCCTCCCTGCAGTCCCTGTTCCTGTCCTCACAGGGAGTAAGAGCCTCGAACCTGTTGGACAAGAGCAAGGGCTGCGGTTCCTCCAACACTACCTCCTGGATCCCCGTACCTGCCTCACTCATAGTCACACCCTCCTGTCCCAGACCACGGAATACATCTGAATTAGTTAATCTAATTGGTGTGACTACTTCCTGGAACACAGAGTCCAAGTAACTCTCCCCCCTCCCTGATGTGTCGCAGTGTTTGAAGCTCGGATTCCAGCTCATCAACACGGAGCTGGAGTTCCTGGAGCAGCCAACACTTACTGCAAATGTGATCACTGTGAACATCAGTGGTGTCCACCAGCTCCCACATATTGCAGCAGTAACACATCACCTGCTCTGTCGTTCTATGTAATTAATTAAATTTATTATTATTATTTTTAAATACCCTCTGCCCCGATTCTAGATGATGAATATCACACCTCTATTTAATTGAACTTACCAACTTATAAAGGCTTAAAAGGGAAGGAAAAGTACTCACCAACCAGCCAATCACCTACCAGCTTGGCTGTGATG